>NW_012106419.1:1023814-1034535 GCF_000951045.1 Mandrillus leucophaeus
ATATATAACTATAACCACCCTGCCTTTCCTACTATTGCAAGGTAAAGGGATAAACTCCAAGTTAAACACCAGAAATTTCTTCTGTGGTCTGCTACTGGTAGGTCTGAATTTCCTTACCAATTCTAGTACCCTGTCCCATGCTTTGATAAGAGGAGACATGTCAAATTAACATCCTTTATAATTTGGTCCAAATTTCACTTTATCTTGCATATATATATATATAACATGAGCCAAATAAAATACCTCTACGGGCTGGACTTGCCATAAGAGGCCTCAGTTTACAAACCCTGCTATAGGCAAAACTCAGACTACATTATCATTAGCAAACATAAATGTAAATGCTACAAACCTTGACCAGTATAAATGATAGATCAAGATTAAAGGTTTAAGTATATTATGTAAAGTATATGATGCAAAGTTTACCAACAGAAGAACTAAGTATATATGACTAGCAGAGTATGGTGCAGTGCAAGAAGTAAACTTAATAAATTTCATAATTTTATGGAGATAAATTAACTGTTAATAAGTGACAAGTCACAAGTTAAAAATATATTTTAGTGCTCATTATTCTGAGACATAGAAATAAGCACCAGAACAAATAAAAACTGGACAGTGGGATAAGGAGTATAAGTGAGACTTTACCTTTTCATCCTGCTTTGTACTGTTTAAATTTCATTACAATGTCATATACTTCCAAAATTATGTTTTAACATTTAGCACTTTTGCCATTATGCACATATAATTGCATAATTTAAAAAATTTTTAAAGTTTAAATTCAAGGAAAGATAGTTTGCCAATTATGACTTTAATGCCATGAGCGAAAAAAAAGCATCAAGACTAAACCATGTTTAATATAAAGTATCTAATTTCACAAGTCCTAACATAACATGAACTCACAAACTCAAAAGCATTATCTCTACTTAGAAGACTACAAAGATTGTGCTTTAAAATTAATAAAGAGGCACCTGAGCTTTGGGCTTCTGTGGATAAGAAAGGAGAAATAAAAAAGAATCTTAGAAATCATAGGTTTATGAGTACATGCACCAAAGAATACAAAAAACACTGGTCTTCATTCTTATGTTAGCCTCCAAGGGAGTAATAGTAGCTAATATTTACTGAACATTTCCTATGTGCTAACTACCAAGCTAACAATGATACTAGCAACTCAGTGAGGTAAACACTACTACTATCCAAATATCACAGATAAAACTGAACTTTACAGAAGTTAGGTCATTTTCCCAGGACCACAAGCAAGCAAGTATCAAAGCAAAGATACAAGGCCAGATCTGACATGAAATATATAACTATAACCACCCTGCCTTTCCTACTATTGCAAGGTAAAGGGATAAACTCCAAGTTAAACACCAGAAATTTCTTCTGTGGTCTGCTACCGGTAGGTCTGAATTTCCTTACCAATTCTAGTACCCTGTCTCATGCTTTGATAAGAGGAGACATGTCAAATTAACATCCTTTATAATTTGGTCCAAATTTCACTTTATCTTGCAGATATTATTTGAAAAATTCCTTGATACCGGACTGTGAACATTCCCCAATTTCAGTATAAATGAAGTTTCCTTTTCTCTTCTTTTAATGTTATTCTTTTTTATGGTTCTGAGGATTAGGAAAGTAACAACGTATACTTTCTCTGTCATGGTTTCTGTACTCCAGATAGACTGGTAGCCAATGCAACTGGAAGCAGAGAAACTCATTAGAGGCCTCTGCAATACTGCAGGTGTTCAGAGCTTCAGTATGTCTAAGTAAAAGTTATTTTTAAAAAAGGGAATTAATAAAAGTTATTGGTTCAAAGTAATTAAGAGTGAGAGATGACTGCCAGGATGTGAAATACAGGAGAGGAAGAAAGTAATCAAGAATATTTTGGGGCATGCCATTTACAGTTCTGTATACCTTCCTCCCACATGACAGGTACTTGAAGATTTGCTGCACTGATGATTTACCGAATTAAAGATTTGCCAGTGTGAGCATGGATAGGTCCTATAAATTAACAGACATATGGAAAACTAACAATATGAGCTAAGAAGCCCAGAATCTGAAAGAGAATACCTAAGACCAGCAAGCCTTTAAAATAAAAACAAGAAACAAGACTATTACTCAAAGTATACTCTTCAGGAAGCTGATCTTCACTGACCTCACACCACTGATCATTATGACACTAAACAGGGTGAGGAGAGGTGAGGTCTTTTGAAACTCTTCAAGGCTAGCTTGAACATGCTTGAGTATCATTTCACCGATAAACTATTTTAATATATCTTTTAATATTTTATTTAAATATCTATATAATATTTAATATATAATTTTTAAATTCTGAATTAATTCAAAGCTTAGGATTTGTAAGAACAGCACAAAGAACTCCTTCCTTTATATCCTTCGATCAGATTTACCAATTGTTAACCTTTTGTTCTATTTGCTTTATCACTCTATTTTCCCCAAGCTTTTTAAAAGTCACAGACACACCCTTTTACTTCTAAACACTTCAGAATATAACTTCCTAAGAGCAAAGATATTTACTTTATCACAGAACAATTTTAAAAATCAGGAAATTTAATACTGAAAATACACAATTATCTAATTTACAGACCTTGAATGTTGCCAATTCTCCCAATAACATCCTTTTTAGCAACTTTTTTCTGGTCTAGGATCTAATCTAAGATCATACTCTGTATTTTGTTTGCATGACTCTTTAATCCATTAATCTAGAACAGATAGTTTCTCAGCCTTTGTCTTTTATGACACCAACACTTTTGTAAAGTAGAAGTCAGCTGTTTCACAGAATGTCCCTCAATTGGGGTATGCCTGATATTTTATCCTGCTCAGTGCATCACACTAGGAAGTACAGCGTATCACTAAGTCCCATCACTAGCAATACTAAACTTGATCACTTGGGTACGGGGATGTTTCTTCACTGTAAAGTTACTTTTTACTTTGTGATTAATAAATAATTTATGAGGAGATACTTTCAGACCATGTAAATACTGTATTCCTCACAGAACATTCACTCACTAGTTTTAGCTAGTGATGATTCTTGCCTGAATCAATTATGGTGATGTGTGCAAAATGATTTGTATAACTCTTTCATTCTTGCAAATTTATTAATTGACATTCTATGGTAAGCCGAAGCTTTTCTTTACACCCTATATATTTACATATTTATTGAGTATGGATTCTTATTTAATTCAATAGGTTTATAATCCATTTTATTTTGATATTCAATAGCACCAGATACGGTAAATGGGAGCTCCTTCAAGCTGATTCACATGTCCTTCTGACATATCCCCACCCACCATTTGTCTCAGCACTTCCTTGGCTTACTCCTCTTCAGGTATACCACTTTGTAAACTACCAATATGGAAGGCTAGCTAAGAATTTCCCAGCAACATTAGATGTCTGAAGCTCTCACACCACTAATTACACTCTCCTATCTTTAATCTCTCTTTCAGTCTTAAAAGTGCTCACGTATTTTGCATATTAAAAAAAAGAAGCTTCTAGAAGAAAAGCTTTTCTTCCCATTTATTCAACTCACTGTAACACTGTAATCTGGTTGTTTTTATTTTATTTTTATTTTTTTTGAGACAGTCTTGCTCTGTCGCCCAGGCTGGAGTGCAGCGGCGCGATCTCGGCTCACTGCAACCTCCGCCTCCTGGGTTCAAGCGATTCTTCTGCCTCAGACTCCCAAGTAGCTGGGACTACAGGCACGTGCCACCACACCCAGCTAATTTTTGTATTTTTCGTAGAGATAGGGTTTCACCATATTGGCAAGGCTGGTCTCGAACTCCTGACCTCGTGATCTGCCCGCCTCAGCCTCCCAAAGTGCTGGGATTACAGGTGAGCCACTGCACTCGGCCTGCAATCTGGTTGTTATCCGGAACTTCTCCCTCTTCCTTACTCAAACAAATTATTTACTCATGGTTACTCTTTCCTGTGTTCCTCTATTATTCCTCACTCCAACGGCTTGTATGTCTTAACTCCTCTCCTTGCCTCCAATCTCTCCTTTAAATGCTCCCTTTTCCCACCTATCTCTTTACATGCTGCTGCCAGAATATTTTTTATAAAACCCAAATATCACATTTATCCCAGGCTTAAAACAAATCTATGACTTCTTAGTGCCTAAAAATTAAAAATCAAGTCTTCATCATAGAATAGAAAGTCGTGTATTATCTCACCCGTCCACCAGTTGTTACAGAACTCCTCATCCCCCTTGAGCCACCCACACTGTTTTGCACCATAAGCTCCAAACTTTATGAATGATATATAAATCCCAAAACCCTGATGTTGACCACAAATGTCCTGTGCTCATCCTGCTCCAACCTCTGGAATCCTCAGGGTCCACTCCTGACTCTTAACTGTCAAGGTATAGCTCAATATCACTTCCTCTTTTAAGCATTCCTGACCCATATGAGTAGAGCCCATCAGTCCTTTCACAAGACCACACCGTGTTTATCTCTATTACAGCATGTCACATTTTAATGTAATTGTTAACATCTGTCTTCCACTCTAAACTGTGAGTCCCTTGAAGTCAATAGTTGCTTTTATTCATCACTATATGCTCTACGCCTATCACTCCTAACAGGTGTTCAATAAACATTGTTGAATAAGTGAAATTAAAAAGTAGAATGCAAAATTTTTTAAATGATAAAAATAAAAAGCAGAATGCAAAGTGAGATTATAATATCATACAGATAACATAAACCTGACTGTTAAACATCCTTACCTGGTAACTAACTACTTTTTTTCCATCGCTTCTAGTCTGAGGTAACGTCAAAGGCCCAGATACCACCCAAACATCTTCAAACCTTTCTGTCAGTTCTCGACAGTACATTTCTATTCTGAAAAACAAATCAAAAAAAGTATGATATTCTCACATATATACGTGTAAGATAGCAGCAAATCATATCAATACCTACGAAAGATACCAAGAAAAACTGCATTTGAGAAATTAACAAGAACATAGCACAAAACATTATAAGCACACAAACAATTATTTTCCCAGTTTGCTTACTGCACAGAAAAACCTTAAAAATCACATATACTAACAAAACTGTCTACATTTTTCTTCATGTGCACTCAGAGTACATTCTGGAATTCAAATTTCATGAACTTAAAACTTTTCTTATGCCATAATTCCCAACCAGCTTTCAGGAATTATATATCATTCCAACAAGATGATATACTTTATTTAACCATTCCTCTTGCAGGACAGTTGGGCTTATGTTAACATTTCTTAAATAATGCAACACTGTATCAATTCCTTCAGATAAATTTCAAGGACCAGAATTACTGAATGTATTTATTTTAACTCGTCATCATATGTAAAACTAACATTTTTAATAGGGCTATATCACTTTACTCTATAAGCTCCAAAATACAACAGCAGTTTCACAACAATCTTTATAATGCTGGGATTTATCATTTAAAAACTGTTTTTGTCAATTTACCAGATAAAAATGGCAAGTATTTTTTTTTCTTTTTTCTTTTTTTGAGATGGAGTCTCACTCTGCCGCTCAAGCTGGAGTGCAATGGTCCAATCTCAGCTCACTGCAACCTCAACCTCCCGGGTCCAAGTGATTCTCCTGCCTCAATCTCCCGAGTAGCTGGGATTACAGGCGCCCAAATGGCAAGTAGTTTTAATATGTACTTTCTTACACTGCAGTTGGAAGATTTTTTTTTTTTTTTTTTGAGACGGAGTCTCACTCACTCTGTCACTAAGGCTCAGCTCACTGCAACCTCCGTCTCCTGTTTTTTTTTTTTTTTTTTTGAGACGGAGTCTCACTCACTCTGTCACTAAGGCTCAGCTCACTGCAACCTCCGTCTCCTGGGTTTAAGCGATTCTCCTGCCTCAGCCTCCTGAGTAGCCGAGATTTTAAGTGTGTGCCATCACACCTGGCTAATTTTTTTTTATTTTTAGTAGACACATGGTTTCACCACGTTGCCTAAACTGGTCTCTAACTCCTGACCTCAGGCGATCTGCCCACCTCGGCTTCCCAAAGTGCTGGCATTACAGGCATGAGCCACTGCGCCCGGCCCAGTTGGAAGAGATTTCTAAATGAGAGATAACAATGCATTTCCTCATTCCTCAGTTTCTTATCCAAAAAGTAAAATCCAATTATTTTTATAGGCTGGTATAAGTGCAGTGGTTTACAACTAATTGTTCACAACCGGTTATATACTTCCTTGTTCCTTCTCTACTCCCACTGCTTCACTTGACTGGCCTTAAAAAAATTTTTTTAAATTATTTTTAATAGCATATATATATGCCCAATTACAAGGTAAAGTTTTCCTCCCAGAAATTTATCTCTTGGGAAAAGAAAATGTTAAATGCTTCCACAGGTATGCAATCAGCAAATCCAGAATATGGAAAGGAAATTCTAGGACAAACATCCTAGATCTTCAACAGATAATTTGAATGGGGGGCGGGGAGGAAAGAAAGGGAAACTTACAGATTAATAGGAACTAAAGAGATATATCAACCAAATTTTTGTGTCTATCTTGTTTGAATCCTGATTCAAACCAACCAACAACAACAAAAAATCAAAGACAACCAAGAAAATTTGAACTGACTATAAAATTGGTAATAAAGAATTACTGTTAAATTCTTTAAGGGCATTAATAATACTGTGTTTATATTTTAAAAGAATCCTTATATTCTAAATATATATAACAAAACATTTATGGATAAAATATCTGTAATCTGCTAAAAATAATCTGAGTGTGTCAAAGTGATGGTATGTAGATGAAACAAATGTCGCCATGACTGATAACTGCTGAAGTCTCTCGTTGGTGCAGGGTGCTCTCTTCATTATTTTAAACCACAAAGTACTATATGGGGAAAAACACAACAGCCTGAAAGAACCTCAAACTGTTAGTTTTAGATGCATAAAGAAACCACCTGACAGTGTCAGAAAAATGTAGAAGGCCCAGATTATTTTATAGTTAGGTTCTATCAAAAACTGGTTAATAGTGGTCAGGCGTGGTGGCTCATGCCTGTAATCGCAGCACTTTGGAAGGCCAAGGTGGGCAAATCACGAGGTCAGCAGTTCGAGACTAGCCTGGCCAACATAGTGAAACCCCATGTCTGCTAAAAATACAAAAATTAGCCGGGTGTGGTGGTGTGTGCCTGTAATCCCAGCTACTCGGCAGGCTGAGGCAGGAGAATCGCTTGAACCCGGGAAGCGGAGGTTACAGCGAACTGAGATCGTGCCATTGCACACCAGCCCGGGCAACAATGTGAGACTTTGCCTCAGGGGAAAAAAAAAACAAAAAAAAAAAACTGGTTAATAGTTATATTAAACTATGCCCCAACTTTTTTTCAAGTTCAGGAACTTTTTTTTTTTTTTTTGAGATAGGGTCTTGCTGTGTTGTCTAGGCTGGAGTGCAGAGGCACAATTACCACTCACTATAGCCTCAACCTCCTGGGCTCAAGTGATTGTTCCACCTCAGCCTCCTGAGTAGCTGGGATTACAGGCATGGACCAACACACTTGGTTCATTTTTTAAATTTTTAGTAGAGACAAGGCTTCAGTACGTTCCAGGTCAGTCTCAACTCCTGCTCAAGCAATCCTCCTGCCTCGGCCTCTCAAAATGCTGAGACTATAAACATGAACCACAGACCCTGGCCTAAAGCTCAGGAGCTCTTGAAATACAAAACTGTTTTTTTAAAGAAGCTAAGAAATATTGGAATACAAGAGAAAATAATAGTGTTCACTGAACATACTCAAAAAAGATGCTGCCTCAATTACTAAGATTATTATTTTGAGTCATTTCTTTTGAAACTTGACTTTTGAATAGTGGCAAACATGATCAAAAAAGCAGGCTATGTTTTGAAGTCTGATCTTCTGTAGAAGATTGTACTCCCAAAATACAGCAGAGAAAACTGGCCCAAAGTACTTACCTTCAGAGGCTTAGCTTTTGAAAAATAAAGACAGAAACAGCTAATAGGCACATTAGTACATTCTCCTGTCACTTCATTTATCTTCCACAGAATCATGTTTTTAAAACTCTCATCCCTCACCTGTTCCAATATCCAGAATTATTATCAAAATCCTGAGGCACAATGTTAGAAAGGTAAAAGGTTTCAGCCATGGCTTTCTGTAAAGAAAGAAACATAGTAACTTGCACTGAAATGTTTCCTCTTTAAAATACATTTTATTAAAAAGACACACAAAAAGTTTCCTATTTATACATTAGTGCTAGGCAATTATTGACTACTTGTTTCAATAAATGAAAGCCATAATTATTCCAGGACAGAAAGCTCTTATAATAATTATTCAAAATGAGGACTACAAAGTAAGTAGTTAGCTATGCTTATCAATGATAAAATCCAAACCTATAACGTGAATTCTAAGAACTAAATATTTCCAACACAAAGCTTAAGGGCAAATTCTGGTTTTAAGCCTCTGGCAGAGTTTCTCAACAGAGATCAATTTTCACAAAAGTTATTTTAGTACAGTACAAACACACTAGTTCAAAAGTGACAGAGAAAACGTCCTTGTTCTTCTGAATATCTGGCCACTATGTGTTCATTCACTTCACATTTCTGATCCAAATACCCAAGGCTCTACCTCACTGTAATTTCTTCACTGATCTATACTAACTGCCAATGCTACAAGTACCTTCTCTTCAAGCAGTCACTCTCAATCTTGGGTGCACACTGGAAAAATCTTGGAAGCTTTAAAAATATTGACATTGATGCCTGGGTCTCATCCCTGAGATATTCCAATTTTATAAGTATGAGGTTCAGATCTGGGCATCAGGATTGTGAAAACTTCTCCAGGTGATTATAATGAGTGTCCAAGGTAGAGAATTACTATCTTAATGACATAATTACCAATAGTTCACACAACAAATGTCAATATCATGAAAGATACTCCTCCACTTTTTGGCAGGAAAAGCATTCTAGATTAAAGAAGACTAAAGAAATATGATAACTAAATATAATGCATGATTCATGATTGAATACTGAATCAGAAAAGCTATAAAGGACATAATTAGGACCATGTGGGAAAGCTGACTATACATTGTATTTTAGATAATATTACTGCACAAATACATAAAAATGTATTAGTATACACTTCTTGATATACTTGTATTTATATATATTATATTCATATATACAAACATCCTTATTCTTAGATGATGCATACTCCTGAGCAATCTATTTAGAAATAAAACATTATGTCTGCAACTTTGTCAATGGTTGCAGAATTTACCTATGTATACGTAAATGTATCAATATGTTTGTTGTATTATTTTTTCACCTTTTCTATGAATTTCTACAAATTTTCTGCAAATTAAAAGCATTTTTCAAAATAAATTAGCCATGCATGGTGGCACATGACTGTAGTCCTAGTTACTTGGGAAGCTGAGGAAAGAGAACCATATAAGCCTAGGAGTTCAAGACTATATTGAGCTATGATTCCACCACTGTACTTCAGCCTGGGCATCAAAGCGAGACTCTGTCTCTAATTAACTAATTAAAAATAAGTGAGTAGCCGAGCACAGTGGCTCACGCCTGTAATCCCAGCACTTTGGGAGGCCGAGGTGTGTGGATCACCTGAGGTCAGGAGTTTGAGACCAGCCTGGCCAACGTGGCAAAACCCCCCGTCTCTACTAAAAATACAAAAATTAGCTGGGTGTGGTGGCGGGCACCTGTAATCCCAGCTACTTGGGAGGCTGAGGCAGAAGAATCACTTGAACCCGGGAGGCAGAGTTTGCAGTGAGCTGAGATCGTGCCATTGCACTCCAGCCTGGGCAAGAGAGAGAAAGACTCCATCTCAAAAAATAAATAAACAAACAAACAAAAATTAGCTGAGCATGGTGATACACACCTGTAATCCCAGCTACTCAGGAGGCTGAGGCACAAGAATTGCTTGAACCTGGGAGGCAGAGGTTGCAGTGCACCGAGATCAAGCCACTGTGTTCTGAGCTGGGCAACCGAGTGAGTGAGACTCCGTCTCAAAAAAAAAAAAAAAAAAAAGTGAGTAGCTTCAGCTCCCAGTGGCTTTCCAGTTCCCTTCATATACCACTTAGTTTTCCTCATTCAACCTGTTTAAAAATGTCTCAGCATGTGATTGAAAGAAGAGAAATAAAGTCAGGAAGAAAAATAAGAGTATGGAAATTCTCAAGTTTTAAGGTTTAGCTCCTAGGTTTTTAATCTCTAATTCCTGTTGTATGTATAACATCAGCCCCATATTCCCATCCCTCCCCCAAAGTATGCCTACACTTGAAAATTTGTTATTTCCTGCTGGAGCCATGTGTCCTCGTGACCACCCACTTCCAACATAATCTTCATTGAAGGCACTGAAGGTTGGAGGGATATTGGGATCAGGCTTAAATTTACAATGCTTTCTGTCTGCATCACCTGAAGAAAAACACACAAAATGGGTATGTTATCAGTAGACAAATGTCCCTCAAGATTCTCTAAGCAAGGCAAGCTGGCTGCTACTGGCTGGTATCTCTTCAAGCAATTAATATTAGGGACTGCATGCATGTCTCAAGTTCCTGGGATAGTTCAGATACTTCATCTGAATTTAGAAAGTACTAGTCTAGGAAAGAATGCTTTTCATACAGTGTAGCTACTGTCTCTTATACACATCTAGATGTGTATAAGAGACAGCAATGATGGTAGGAGTGTAAACTTGAAGAATCTACCTAGAAGCCAATTTGACATTAATTATCAAGATCTGGTAATTCCACAGGACCCTATCAAGA
>NW_012106419.1:1034585-1072906 GCF_000951045.1 Mandrillus leucophaeus
GTCCCTCAAGATTCTCTAAGCAAGGCAAGCTGGCTGCTACTGGCTGGTATCTCTTCAAGCAATTAATATTAGGGACTGCATGCATGTCTCAAGTTCCTGGGATAGTTCAGATACTTCATCTGAATTTAGAAAGTACTAGTCTAGGAAAGAATGCTTTTCATACAGTGTAGCTATCTCCTATAATTTTGACTCTGGCCTTTCCAGTTAAAGAAAAACTCCTCTGAATAGTATTTAAGTAAAAACAATCAACAATCAAAACGCTAAACTATATAAAAAGCTTGGCTACTAAACAAATGCCTGTTTTTTAAAAAAGACACCCATGTATTGTATTTTGTACGATTGTATTTGACAAGTTTATGTGTACTACAATAATGGATATATATAGACACGAAACAATTTGTTCTAGGCAGGCACAGCCTTGGGGAGAGGAGTGTCTCTGATATCTTGCTTACTGCCTCTTGAACCATGACAAAATAAACATTTAAGTTATGAGCTCCACCCAGAAGTTTCTAAAACAGAGTATCTTAGTACCACATAGGAAGGAAGAAATCTCAGATTTTATTTATTTTCTGACACCTCCAGAATGGTTTGTCACAGAGAACATTAGCAAATCCTAACACTACCTACTGCACTATCGTGAGGTGAGACCTTCTTAAACTACAAAAGTTATGACAACAAATGAAACATACTCAAGACTGTTATTCAAAGAAGTGTAAAATGGAGAACAGTGAAGTCACTGATTCCAAGGTGATTTCATCCAGCCAAGAAAAACTTAGTATCAGATCCCAAAGTTCACAGTAAAGTGTCATATACGTAAACTTTTTAGAATCACTTTATAAAGAATACAGGAAAATTATCATTAGTAAATTTCTAAGTGTCATTACCATTGGAATCACTTCCTTCTACAGCTAGTTATTTTTGGCTGGTGCTCACTGTCACATAGAAGCAATTTGTAGGAATTTCCAAAGGCCTAAAAAGATATCTTCCTTCAGAAAAGATGTAAATTTACTGCTGTAAGGTGTCTAGCAACATTACCAGTGGAGAACCATATTAAACCATGCTCAGGGATTAAGGTTCCCTGATCTCCTCTCGATGCACAGATTTGGGCTATAAGTCTGCATGATAGCCAGTTTTTGACCTTACCTTCTCTGGAACAAAGCTTTTATCTTTCTTTTGACCTTTCTCTGTTCAATGCCAAGACAACCTTCCATGTAGTCCCCAAGAGTGGGCAGGGAAGTTAGTTCTAGTTCACTCTTGCCTGAGGATGTAGCCCTTTGGAGTTCCAAGGTAACACAGGAAGGGTCTCCTACACTGCAAGACCTACAGGACAACCTACCTTGGGTGAGCCTTAGGTCTTTCCTTCAATCCTCCTCACCCCATAATGCTGTGAATTCAAAGGCAAATGTGGTTTCGGTTTGCCAAGACTGCGCTTACCTCTTTGGATTCTGGCTTTCTCCCATAAACACTAGCCTGGCAATTCTCCACTATGCTGCTGGCTCTTCATTTTTTGTAAGTGATTTTTTAAAAGATACGCTTTTAGTTGGGCATAGTGGCACATACCTGTAATCCCAGCTACTCAGGAGGCTGAGACAGGAGGGTCACTTGAACCCAGAAATTGAAGACTAGCCTAGGCAACATAGCAAAACCCCATCTCAAAAAAAAGTAAAAAAATATAAATATGTATATACACTTTTTATATACTAACATTTTTGGTTTTCAGCAGGAAGATTCCATCTGAATAACTCAGTCCATCATTACTGAAAATAGAAGTCCTTTTACATTAAAATCAAGTAAAACACAGGTACATTGCTCCCTATTTTCAAACATTAATTGGCTCTATTTTATTGCCTCAAAAGTACACAGCTCACAAGATTTATTATACAATATAAAATGCCCAGGTTTTCTTATATGCTGGATAAAGTTTTCACTCACATCAGTTTCTCTCTAACAGCAAGTACATTCCAAGCCTCCTGTTATTCTGCTGGTTGCTATGCACTCTAGAATGGCACACACTTACTTTAATATCACCATTTTAATATTCACAGCCATAGCACACATTTTAAAGCAAAGGAGAATATGTGGAACACACAGCAAATTAAAAAGCAAATAACAAAAGGGAACAAAACAACTGTGACAAAAGGTAATCTCCTTAATAAATAAAAGAACTTCTAAAAATAAATTCAAAAGAGAATGCCCCAACTGAAATGGGTAAAGAATAACTTACCAAAAAAGACTAATTCACAACATGTTAACTCTCACTAATAACCAATAAACACGAGTAAAATCAGCATTAAATTGGTAAAGCTGAGTAATGCTCACCATGGGTGAGGGTTGAGAGAGAGAACAAACAATGATGGTAGGAGTGTAAACTTGAAGAATCTACCTAGAAGCCAATTTGACATTAATTATCAAGATCTGGTAATTCCACAGGACCCTATCAAGACATAAGGACACGTGAATAAAGTGACACACCTGCCTATTTCTCCATCCTCATTTCACATCACCTTCTCCTTCATTCACCTACTGGCACTCTTTTAGTTCCCTAAAAGAACAAAACCCCTCTCCATATTAGGGGCCTCCAAAGATGCAAGTGTTCCTTTCTTTCTAGAATGCTCTTCTCCACATCCCATGGCACATTCAACCCCCTGCCTAAGTAATTTCCATTCACTCTTCAGTCCACTTTTTCAGAGAAGCCTTACTAATCAAAATCAGGTTCTCCTGTTATAATCTCTCATCACACTTTTTTTTTTCGGAGACACGGTCTCCCTCTGTTGCCTAGGCTGGAGTGTGATGCTACACTCTTGGCTCACTGCAATCCCCACCTCCTGGGCTCAAGAGATCCTCCCATCTCAGTCCCCCAAGTAGCTGGGACCACAGAGGTGCACCACCACGCCCAGCTAATTTTTGTATTTTTTGTACAAACGGGGTTTTGCCATGTTAGCCAGGCTCATCTCAAACTCCTGAGCTCAAACGCCTCAGCCTCCCAAAGTACTGGGATTACAGGTGTGAGCCACCACACCCAGCCTCTCATCAAACTTTTTACTGTTCCTTAATTATACTACACTAACTTGCAATCACTTCCTTTGGAAAAATTATTATAATTATACATTCATAATTATTTGTTTGATAGGTCAACCTACTCTCCCAACTCAAAGTGTCATGGGGGTAGAGATCCTCTACTCAGGTCACACATAGGTCCCCAAGTGTTATCACAGTGCCAGACACATAAATATTTGTTAAGGTAAAACTGAATGGTGCTCATTGCTGTAATATTCATGACAGAGCCTCCCAACTAGTGTGTCAAGATATGGATATTTTCCGCCCTGAAACAGCTGGAAAGGGTCTGGCTTTCTGGCTGCCAGGCAGGGTTGATTTAGAAGCAATTTGTAGGAATTTCCAAAGGCCTAAAAAGATATCTTCCTTGAGAAAAGATGTAAATTTACTGCTGTAAGGTGTCTAGCAACATTACCAGTGGAGAACCATATTAAACCATGCTCAGGGATTAAGGTTCCCTGATCTCCTCTCGATGCACAGATTTGGGCTATAAGTCTGCATGATAGCCAGTTTTTGACCTTACCTTCTCTGGAACAAAGCTTTTATCTTTCTTTTGACCTTTCTCTGTTCAATGCCAAGACAACCTTCCATGTAGTCCCCAAGAGTGGGCAGGGAAGTTAGTTCTAGTTCACTCTTGCCTGAGGATGTAGCCCTTTGGAGTTCCAAGGTAACACAGGAAGGGTCTCCTACACTGCAAGACCTACAGGACAACCTACCTTGGGTGAGCCTTAGGTCTTTCCTTCAATCCTCCTCACCCCATAATGCTGTGAATTCAAAGGCAAATGTGGTTTCGGTTTGCCAAGACTGCGCTTACCTCTTTGGATTCTGGCTTTCTCCCATAAACACTAGCCTGGCAATTCTCCACTATGCTGCTGGCTCTTCATTTTTTGTAAGTGATTTTTTAAAAGATACGCTTTTAGTTGGGCATAGTGGCACATACCTGTAATCCCAGCTACTCAGGAGGCTGAGACAGGAGGGTCACTTGAACCCAGAAATTGAAGACTAGCCTAGGCAACATAGCAAAACCCCATCTCAAAAAAAAGTAAAAAAATATAAATATGTATATACACTTTTTATATACTAACATTTTTGGTTTTCAGCAGGAAGATTCCATCTGAATAACTCAGTCCATCATTACTGAAAATAGAAGTCCTTTTACATTAAAATCAAGTAAAACACAGGTACATTGCTCCCTATTTTCAAACATTAATTGGCTCTATTTTATTGCCTCAAAAGTACACAGCTCACAAGATTTATTATACAATATAAAATGCCCAGGTTTTCTTATATGCTGGATAAAGTTTTCACTCACATCAGTTTCTCTCTAACAGCAAGTACATTCCAAGCCTCCTGTTATTCTGCTGGTTGCTATGCACTCTAGAATGGCACACACTTACTTTAATATCACCATTTTAATATTCACAGCCATAGCACACATTTTAAAGCAAAGGAGAATATGTGGAACACACAGCAAATTAAAAAGCAAATAACAAAAGGGAACAAAACAACTGTGACAAAAGGTAATCTCCTTAATAAATAAAAGAACTTCTAAAAATAAATTCAAAAGAGAATGCCCCAACTGAAATGGGTAAAGAATAACTTACCAAAAAAGACTAATTCACAACATGTTAACTCTCACTAATAACCAATAAACACGAGTAAAATCAGCATTAAATTGGTAAAGCTGAGTAATGCTCACCATGGGTGAGGGTTGAGAGAGAGAACAAACAATGATGGTAGGAGTGTAAACTTGAAGAATCTACCTAGAAGCCAATTTGACATTAATTATCAAGATCTGGTAATTCCACAGGACCCTATCAAGACATAAGGACACGTGAATAAAGTGACACACCTGCCTATTTCTCCATCCTCATTTCACATCACCTTCTCCTTCATTCACCTACTGGCACTCTTTTAGTTCCCTAAAAGAACAAAACCCCTCTCCATATTAGGGGCCTCCAAAGATGCAAGTGTTCCTTTCTTTCTAGAATGCTCTTCTCCACATCCCATGGCACATTCAACCCCCTGCCTAAGTAATTTCCATTCACTCTTCAGTCCACTTTTTCAGAGAAGCCTTACTAATCAAAATCAGGTTCTCCTGTTATAATCTCTCATCACACTTTTTTTTTTTCGGAGACACGGTCTCCCTCTGTTGCCTAGGCTGGAGTGTGATGCTACACTCTTGGCTCACTGCAATCCCCACCTCCTGGGCTCAAGAGATCCTCCCATCTCAGTCCCCCAAGTAGCTGGGACCACAGAGGTGCACCACCACGCCCAGCTAATTTTTGTATTTTTTGTACAAACGGGGTTTTGCCATGTTAGCCAGGCTCATCTCAAACTCCTGAGCTCAAACGCCTCAGCCTCCCAAAGTACTGGGATTACAGGTGTGAGCCACCACACCCAGCCTCTCATCAAACTTTTTACTGTTCCTTAATTATACTACACTAACTTGCAATCACTTCCTTTGGAAAAATTATTATAATTATACATTCATAATTATTTGTTTGATAGGTCAACCTACTCTCCCAACTCAAAGTGTCATGGGGGTAGAGATCCTCTACTCAGGTCACACATAGGTCCCCAAGTGTTATCACAGTGCCAGACACATAAATATTTGTTAAGGTAAAACTGAATGGTGCTCATTGCTGTAATATTCATGACAGAGCCTCCCAACTAGTGTGTCAAGATATGGATATTCTCCGCCCTGAAACAGCTGGAAAGGGTCTGGCTTTCTGGCTGCCAGGCAGGGTTGATTTAACCAGTAAGCTATATTAATATAATTTTCTACATGTGCTATGATATGAAAAAGGTTGAGAATATTAATAATCATCTCTGTTTTAAATTTGGAGACATCTTTCATAAATACTGTCACTTCAATTTTTTTGTCCAACCACCTACCCATTATCTTGCTTTTGGAAATATGTTCAAGAACCCATCTAGGCACCCGCTTTGCCTGATCATAAGACAAAGCGTGATTAGTGTAACACCTTGTCTCTGTTCCAGTTAAAGGGAATCCAAATTGTTCCAAGACAGCCTTTTCCGCAGATCCTAAAAATGAAAACAAAACAAAACAAAACAAAAACACAAACGCACAATTAGTGGCTCTTAACAACAAAAGATTATAAGGAAAAGGAGAGCGGTGTGATTTACAAAGTACTGGCTCAAAAGTCTAATCAACGAGAAAATCTCATTTTTGCAATTATGAGATGAAGAAAATAGTAGACAAAGTACGGATTTGCCTATAATCAATGAATAAACTGCAGCTACTGCGTTAACTTTTGAATAAAGACTTGATCTTATTAGTCTTTCACATCAAATTTCCAAATCATCTCTGAAGCACTGATATGTGTGCTGTTGCAAGATGACAGTAAAACTGGTACTGTTTTTCCGAGTGGGAGAAACCAAGCACACAATCAATAGTGAGTCGGTTTCGAGATAATCCTCCCCTGACGCCTTCTCAAATCCTCAACCCACCAAGGGAGTAGTTCTCTTGCTAGATGCCAAGTATCCAAAGGAGCAAGTTAAATTGGCACATCCACAAAGTGTAAGAAATGAGCACGTCTTAATTTTTTTTTTTTTTTTTTTTGGTCAAATGTAAGGTACTCATTGCAACATGAGTTTTTATACACTTTGGAGAGATAGCAGGTATTCTTCAACTGAACAATGACGAAAGAAGGGCAGTTAACCAATCTACTAAAACTATGTATTAATTAATTTATTCCTTCATTTATACTTACTGAATGCCAATTATGTACCAGGTACTGTGCTGGTTAGATGATGGAGACCAAAACAGACATAGTCTCAAGTCTTACGGAGCTAATCATCTTAGTGGAGGACACAGACTTTTATTAAAACATAGATATCGCGATGAGTAATTTGGGGGAAGAAAGTCGGGCGGGGGGTGGCTCTGTGAAGAAAACTAAGATGCCCGGGGTAAGGAAGGACATGAGGGAAGCCGGCCAGACGCGAGGTGGGGAGGGGAGGGGAGGCCGAGCCGGGAGAAAAAAGGTCAGAAACCAAGGGCCGGGTTCGGGGCCCAGCAAAGGGTGAAGGCTGTCCGTCAAGCACTGCCATTCACATTCCAGGTAGGAGTCGGAGCCCGAAACCTGGGCCAGGGAAGGGAGCACGGGCCCACAGACTTACCATCCGGCTGCTTCCCTGTCACCGCTCCCTCAGCGCCCTGACCCCGGAAGAACTGCAGGGCCGTGAACCCAGCTCCCGCAGCGCCCACTACAGCCCCGGCCACGAAGCCACTCAGAAAACGCCGGGAGCCCCGGAGGCGGGAAGCGATACTCTTCGTAGCCATCTTGCCCGAGGTACCGGCCTTTTATCACGGCGCATGCGCGCGCAGGCCGGTCCCCGTCCCGCCGCCCGCCAAACTGAGGGCCTCGTACGCCCCCTGGTGACAAACCTGGATGCCCTGGCGCATTCCCGCTTCATCCCTGGTCCACTGGGCGGGGCGATGGATGGGGAATACGATGTCTAGACGGTTTAGTGGTGTGCTATGTATAGTCTTGAGAAGAAAATGCCTTTAGTCCCATTTAATAGCTGAGTAAACACTTGCATATGGTTACACTAAGGTCTCCAGAGCCGATATTCCAACTCAGGTCTATTTATTTATTTATTTAGCAACAGGGTCTCTGTTACGCAGGCTGCAGTACAGTGGAATGATCATAGCTCATTGCGATCTCGAACTCCTGGGCTCAAGCGATCCTCCTGCCTCAGCCTCCTGAGTAGCTGGGACTACAGGCACGTGCCACACTGCCTGGCTAATTTTTTTTTTGGCAGGAGTGGGGGAGTAGAGAAGGGGATCTCCTTATGCTGCCCAGGCTGGTATCCAACTTCTGGCCTCAAGCAATCTTCCTGCCTCGGCCTCCCAAAGTGCTGTAAGTCCAGGTGTGAGTCACTGTCCCCAACCTTCTCTCTTAAATTGGAATAATAATACTTAGACCATAGCGTTCTTGTGACGATTAAAGGAGATGACACATGTAAAATGTTTAGGGACGTACCAGGGGCATGTCGTTAAGTGCTCTGTAAATGTTAGAAATGTTTGAGTCATCTCTACTCTTTGTCTTGATAGAATATAAAATCCAGATTGCTGAATGCCTGCTGGCAAAGAAAGGATAGATAGAGTTCATGGATTACCACTCACAAATAAATGAGTTCATTTTGCAGCACAATCTCCAGCATTCCGTGTGGACTTAGTTCTTAGTAGAACTTTCAAGTTTCCTATTTCTTAGAAAACTGGTAGGAATAACTTTCATCTGATCCCACTGATGATTCACTGACCAGGAGGCCACTTCTAACAACCTACTGAAGTATGCACATTATTTTCACAGCCTCAAATGGGAGGTTACCCCCTTGCTAGGAATACCTGTTGTGAAGGACCCTGACTGGTTAAGCTACATCAACCAGAGTCCTTCCTAGGGATTTTGAATCTAGTACTCTCTCTGGGTAGCAAAACTGTGATGTGAAACTCTGGCACTGGGCCAGGCACAGTGGCTCATGCCTGTAATCCCAGCATTTTGAGGGGCCGAGACTGGAGGATCACCTGAGGTCAGGAATTTGAGACCAGCCTGGCCAACATGGTGAAACCCCATCTCTACTAACAATACAAATATTAGCCGGGCGTGGTGGTGCGTGCCTGTAATCCCAGCTACTCGAAAGGCTGAGACAGAATTGCTTGAACCCAGGAGAGGGAGGTTGCAGTGAGCTGAGATCGTGCCACTGCACTCCAATCTGGGCAATAGAGCGAGACTGTTTCAAAAAAAAAAACAAAAAACAAACAAAAAATACAAACCTCTGGCACTGTCTACAGCCTTGTTTCCTGCTAAGAAGTCAAAGGAGCAGATGCATCTGGTCTTGCTCTGAGCAATAATGGAAGAAATACCAGGACACAGGTGGAGAAGGCCTGCAATGCTGTGACCCCAACTCCCAAGGCTCCTGAAGCCCACATACATCCTGCCTTTCTGAAGGCTTGGCTAGTCATTTCCCCCAGAATCCTTTCAGTGAAACCCCCTTTTTTGTCTAATGGTTTCTGCCACCTGCAATCAAGGATCCTGACAAATACAACCAGACAACACTGGTATCTGTAGACTTCAAGGCTACTTCAGCAGCTTTCCCCAGAATTTACTAAATACACAATCACTGAGGTACTGTATTTCTTAAGGCTCTTTTAAGTGCCAGACACTGCTAAATACTAGAGAAATAAATAGTAGATGGCTTTTCCTAATCCAGATCCTCTACTTCTAAACAACAGTGTAACCCCACATTTGGTCCCAAGAGGTCAAGAACTGGAAGGGCTGCCTGCCTCTGGGTAGGAAAACTCCCTCTGGGCCTGTATGCCCACCTCTAAAACTGGCATTGGGCCAGCGATTTGTAAACTTTAAACAAGGTTCCTAGGTGTTCCATAGGGATGCCTGAGACTTAAAGGGATGAGAGGGTAAGTGAAATGGTCCCTTGGCCCTCTTCTACTTGCTCATTCAGACAAGCCTGGTTAATATAAACCAACTTCTGTGTCAAATTTCTTTTGGTGAAAGAAGTCCTTTGCTAAAGGGAAAGTTTGACCAGATGACTCCTAAGGTCCAACCTTTCAGCTTTTCCAGCTCCAAGATTCTGTGTCAAAAATGTCAGCCCTTTGCCCTCCTTCCTTCATTAGGGGCACTCACTAATAAAAGGTGAACTTTCTAAATGTGGAAGAGCAAAAACAGCCAAATATTGGGCAACTGGTCCCTGAATAAAGGGTCCTTTCATCAAAAACTTTCTCCAAAAGTATCAACAGTTGCTTAATTCTCATAATAAAGGGTGAATTAAAAGGGTGTTTCTCCACTTAGGCAAGTAAGAGTCATGGACCAAAACAACTTGTTAGTGCAGAAAGCAGTGAGATGATTTCTGGGGCCTTCCTGTTAAGTATTAAAGACTATCATTATTTTATTGTTGGGGAACCATGAGTTCCTTTAGTGAGATTAAGTCCAGATCTCTGAAACCGGAAACCTGCTTTGCTAATTCCAGGTTGGGGATAAGGACCCATAACTGTATTTTTTAATCGCTCAGCAAATGACTCCAGTACTCAGCAACGTTTGGGAATGGCAGTTTGTCATCTGCAGTAGTCCTTAATACAACTATTTTCAAGGCTTCTCTGCTCCACTTACAACATTATTGCTCAGGGTTGTCTGCAAAGTACAGGACTGGTGGCAGAGGATGGGGGGACGGGGGAGTGTCTTGGACATTTGGAAAATATGCTACCCTGCAGAAACTTACCCAAAATCCCAGAACAGTTCGTTCAGGAGAACGGTCCCCATTCATAGTGTCCCCAACTAGACCCTGGACTTCTGAATGGCAGAAATGGAGACCTGTGCTTAGCTCCAGCCCCACAGGACCATGGCAGACTAGGCATTCAGCCATTAACATCTGTTAGTATTACACATACCAAACAGGAACCGACTTGAGTCAGCCCTCTAAGCAAGGGAACGCCATTTTACTTCTAATCCTCATGAAAGGAAACTCCAACCCCCTGCCACGTAATTAAGAGAGACAAGATTGTTTTACTATTATTTTATTTTCATATACAAAAAGATAAAACTTGAAATAGTTCTAGATTTTTCCTCCTATTGTTGGGGTGTAACTGCTTCTTCACACAGGGGGAAAAAACTACATTCACATCGGTTTATTTGAGGACCCAGTGCAGAGTTCAAGCAGCAAAACCCCAACTTAGCAGATCTAATTTCAAACTTGACACTCATTTCTAAAATTACCACAGTAAAAAGGAACAAAGATCCACTGCAAATGAATGAACTATGATACAATGTTCTTTCCAAAATGTTTTCATTTTGCAACTGTAATTACATGGATGTCTGCTTTAGGCCATTTTAGGGGTGTGTGTGTGTTTGTGTGTGTGTGTGTGTAATATATATATATAAATCAGCACACTTTTCAAATCCAGACAGGGTAACAGCAACAAGCTTAACTCTGTATATATATATATATATATTTTTAAAACATGATACTTTAGTATAACTTTTGTTAATTCAGTAGTACAAGCTATTTCTGTTCTACAAAATTTTTATTTTATAGCTACAAGGGTGAAAAGTGACCTACTACATTTACATCTCACATATCCTGGTATACAAACAGTACTTATTGAATTTGAGCCAAAAACTAGAAGTCTTTAGTTTTAGCACTTGAAAGAGCTTCCTTGCTTCTATAGCCTTAAATCATATACTGTCACATTTCCAGAATTTGCAATTACTCATCATTTTAAACTGTGAGAAACAGGTGAACCCAAACTTTTAATTACAATTTTTATGTACAAGTTAGGTAACACAGCTCAATAAGACTTAGCTATCCATCCTAAGCCCAACACACACATTCTCCACTAAGTTAGACAAGTCTTAGGGTTTTCCTTCTTTCCCTTACAAATAATGTACAAATTTAGAAGTAGCTGGTAAAACTGATATATATATATAAGATGGCAAATAAAAGGTGACATTTTCTGTTGGTTCCAAAACTGTTCCTGCAAATTTTGTTCTTTGCTGTGTTCTTTAACCGTATGTGTTACATGCAGAAAGCTCTTTTCATAAGAATTGACATCAAACTTGATGTAAGTTAAATTTACAGTACTGTATAAAGTTATTCAGATTCAAGGACAAATGTGGAAAAATATTAACAGGTGAAAAACTTGGCCTTTGACACTACCAATTAAGATCATGTCAAGTTCATAAGCAGATTTTTGTACAGTTGAAAAATGGCATTGTTGTGGATTTGTGGTTTGGAACTGAAATCTAGAAATATATTTCTACTCTGCGGTAACCCTCTCCCTCAATTCTGAAGTACCACTCAACTTTCTCTGCATTTTTACAGAATTATAGAAAAAAAAGAGAAAAAAAAAAAAGCCGCTGGCATTTTAACAATTCCTTTCCTCACTGGCAGTCTTAACATTTTCAGATGAGGTCTCTTAAAGAATCTCTAATAATCACTTGCTCCCAGTCAGCCTTTCATGATGACTTGGACACTTTTCCAATTAAAACTCAGATGTTGCCTAATCTTTCCTACTCTCATCTCTGTCATTGTTGGTAAAATTTGGGGGACTGCATTTTTTCCTAATGAAGAAATTATTTGGCTAAACACACACTTAACTTGTGGCAGTGCTCTGAGAAAACCCCACTCGGGCTAAAGCACTTGCAAGGACTGAAGTCAACAGTCCACTGAATGGGGCAGAGACCAAACACTTAAGATGACTGACTTAGGACCTTCACTGGGAACACACTGACCTTGTGTCCCATGGTCTGCGGAACAGCAGCTCTGCAGGACAGCAGGACAGCCCAGGAAGGTAGACCATGCTCATATGGCTGAGTTACCACTTTTAATCTTGGTCTGCCATCTACGCCCCAGAGACAAAAATTCAGATGTGGTGACTGCTGGTTAATTAAACTTTTTGAACTGGTAAAAAAGGCTCTTTAAAAAATATATATATTTATTTAAAATACATCAAAATGACAAACAGCCATATCCCACAAGGCCTAATTTCACAGCAACATATGCTACAGACATCTTCCCAAAATGCACTATGGTGGATAGTGGGTTTTTTATCCTGCCATTTAAAGGAATGTTCTACATTTGAGCATTAGCGACTGGAAATGTGTTACAAAGAGCTTATCTTTGGAACTAATTTGCGTGCAAGACCAGCCAATTAAATTGCTTTGCCTATTCAGATACACGAGAATACTGAAAATGGCAGAATTCAAAGAGGAACACAGGAAGCACCATTCAGATGACACTCTAGACCCATCCCACCACAGTGCCAGGACGAGCTTGCCAGAAGCCCTTTCTTCAGTCCTTGGGAAGAGTTTTGCTTTAAAACAAGTGCCCACGCTCAGTAGGGTTCCTGCATGTGTACGTTAAAAGTCTGCAGTATCAAGAGGACCCAGATGGTGACACTGTTCAACATGAGGTCTGAGGTAACTGGTTCTTAAAATATCTGGATCACAAAAGTGCATCCAGAAATTAGAGCTGGGAAAAAGGAAAAAGGTAGAGGTGGGGTACTAGAAAAGACAAGTAGAAAAAAGCTTACAGCAGTTGCTTTTGGGGGGAAGAGAGTGACAAAAACAAAGGCACAACAGAATTACATTCCAAGACACGTGGCTGCAGAGCAGAGAAATGTTCTTTTTATGGGGAACAGATGGGGTTGGTTTCTGGAGTGCTACTAGATCTGCTGGAACTAAATTTATTCCAAGTATAAAAAGGGTAAAGTGTAAACCTATACGCTTAACCAGAATGAATAATAAGCACAGCTGGTTTAAAATGACACATTAGGGATTCTCTTGATAAAACTATCCAGTCCAGTGCACCTCTGTCTGGAAGCAGCAGCTTGAAGTCAGCGGGCAGGGTCTGGGGGACAGGTCTTTAGCTGGGCCTCAGGACTGGCCATTATGCATACCAGAAATTAATTATTCATTATAGATCGCCATCAAAAGTCCCACACAAATAACCATCCACTCTCTGCCTAAAAATAAACAGGCTAAAATGAAGACCACTTTCCATATTGTGGCAGTGATGCTAAGCTTCCTAAGAAAAGCAGGAAAACTCTGGAGCTATTTGAAAGATGCTCTGCTGTTACTGGGGTTCCGAGCTTCCTCACTGGGCTCCTGGCTGACTCCACAGATTGAAGCAGCGAGCCAACCCAACCATTCTCACCTCCAAAAGAGCCCTGACCAGAGAGGACAAAATGTGCCTGGCAGCTCTCCATTTAATTGGATCACTGCATCCACATGCCACGCTCCCCACTTTTCTGAACAATTACTTAACTGGGTAATTCTGTCCCCCAACCTGGATAATGTGATCTTAGGTAATTCAGTTTGGTGGATTACTCAAACCACCAGATTCTCATTTCAAAGTTTTTGTACCTGAATCTTATTCGAGTCCCATCCCACCCCAATCTGCACCCCTATACAATTTCTGTTCCCCCAAACACTCTCACATGACTATGTCCTAGAGCAAAAGCTTACAAACCAATTTTTGACCTCAGAACCCTTTGTTCAACAGAAATCTCAGGAGGAAGCATCAATGTAAAACACACTGCAGGCCCTCTCTCCTCCCAGTCTACAAGAAGCTGAGCTGAAGTATCACTGTCCTACACAAATACAAGTGGAGTTTTGGCCAAAAAAGACCCGCAAATTGACTCCAGTCTGCCAGTGTATCACAAGAATCCATATAAGCGCTAAGTAAAAGTTCCACACCACTCATGCTCCAGTGTACGTTTCTCTTGAAAGGTAAAGCTCATTAGCTCTGATTACAAAATCATTCAAATTCACTAACTTTATAAAAATAATCTGTGGTATAAAACAATCTCCACACTGTGTAGAAGAAATCTGTCAAGTGATATAACTAAATATATATGTAGAACTATCGATTTTTTTAAAGTAAAGTTTCAAGTGTTGTGTATCTATTATACAACCTATTCTTTTATTTACAATGCTAACATTCTGACGCAAACGTGATTAGGACAGTCAGGGAATGAGCCCACACCCAACCAACAGAGAAGTTCCCAGGACTCAAGACAGAACTCATGCATTTGCAAGAAGACCCATCCTCACCTACCTGAAAAACTTGCGGGTCATATTTTTCGTAACTGTGAGCTCAAAAATGTAAACTTTGCAAGTGAATGTAATACTCTTCTGTAGATGTCCAGCATAGCCCAGGTTTATATAACCCATTACATGCACACACAGAGTGGTGTGTACATTGCTTTAGTGTCCTGTGGTTGGTTTACAGTAGTTCTCAGAATTACCTAGGCCCTAGACAATCCAAACACTGCCCTAGAGAAATAAAGGCAATGCAGGGCCCATCACCACACATTGGCATTTAGAGAATATGTGTTTCAATTACTGAGGAAAAATCACTTCAGTTATCTCTATGAGCTGCCATAGGAGCAAATAAAGTATCACTGGTTTTGGCACTACAGGGGATACGGGAAGTACCACAATAAAAAAAGTCTTGTTTCATTCATACCTGGAAGATACCGTCATGAAAATGTAAAAACTTGGTAATAATTTAAATAATGATAAATTCTTTAAATTCAAATTCTTGTTCGAACCAAAGTTTACAGTGGACCCAAAATAAACATAAAACATTCAAAGTGTCCCACTAGATAATTTGGACTTTTGTTTGTTGGCAGGCCTTTTGGAGCCACCAATTGTTTTAAAAAATGTTATTGGGTCAACTGAATTAATTTCCAAAGGGGTGTTTTTTCTACAAAACTAAATCATTATTTCAAAAATCTTTTCCAACCTTCTAAAGGTTTGGGATACATTCATAGGTAGACTGCTGGTTACAAATCAACTACCTGGAATCTTACTTAAAGAATTACATGTATAACCCTGAATTCATTAAACATTTACAAAACTAAACTGAGAAGATGTATATACAGTTCATCAACTGAATTACTGGGCCTGTTTATCTAAAACATTATCTAAAACATTACTGTCAATTGAGATTTAAACTAATCATTACTAGATTGAACATGTTAGCTGCTGAGTATTTCATTAGTTTAGAATTTGCAAACAGCCATTAACTAAAAGAATTCATGTCACCCCAGTGAAAAGGAGAAAAAGACACCTTGTCCCCTTCTCATTCTGGCTGTTTGCCCAGGATGCAGGGTAGATAACTAGATTCACGGAGCTTCTTAAAAAAGTATGGTCGGATGCCCCTGAAATGGGAATCAGGCCTGGCCATCTCTCCAAAGGTGTGCCATCAAAAACTCAACAGGCTAAAATAACTGAGACTGAAAATCAAACTGAGTTAACTCCTGGAAACTGCTTTCCAATTAGTTTATTTTTCTAGTGAAATCAAGTTCTCGAGAATAATAACTAGCTGTCCAACTTCTAGTACCAATTCTAAAAACTTAAAAACTTACATACTTATGCTTATTAGATTATTTTAAAAACCAGCAAGTCTTTGTGTTACCAATAGGTGCTGGAAACTTTATACTACATACTAAAAAAGGCAAAACTCTAGTTTCAAGAGGGCCATCCAATACTCCCACTTTAATGGAACAGCCACCTCCCCACCCTCATGGCTCAGAGCACAGGGGCCAAGTGACAGGCTTTCTGAGTCACACACAACACACGAAGGACATTCAATACATAGCTGGGCCTCCTTCCACCAGGGAAAAACCCCACACACAGCCAGAGCTCACAGGGCATAGTAGCAGGATGGAGGAAACGAGAATATGGCCAACTAAAGAGAAAGGTGACAGAGCCCAACTACAGGACGAAGTGCTTTGCTGTCTAAGTCATGTCAAGAGGGTCAGCCTAGCCTCTTAGGGCAATCGAAGAACTATCTCTATGGCCTGGAGAAGAGAGACCCTTCCCTTTGCTAAGAATATGTGAGCAAGAGTCTCTATCCTCCTGAAGATGTTCAAGGCTGGAAAACAACCTATTTGTTCTGCAGAAACACCCCCACGTCCAGACAGGATGTATTCAGAGTCAGAATCAGCCAGCATGTGTGGATATGCCCTCCCCTCTCCCCAGGCAGGACTGGTCCCACAGGCCTCTCTCCAGAGCAGACAGGACAAGAAGGCCATGCTGGACACAAAGCCTAATAATGCTCACCATCTTCCCTCACAGGCCGGTGTCACTTTCTCCTAAGAATAGCCCATTTGCAGCCCTTGCCCACAAGCAACTCATGCAAGGAACTCCTGTTGAGGACCAATGGTCCCAGGAGAAAATCCAGCTTATGCCAGGCCAGGATGTTCTGATGACTATGTCTACGGCCTTCCCCAGTGCCCCATCACTGAGGGCCCTCTGCATGACACTGTAACACAATGGCCTCTGTCCTCACTTGCTTCCTCCTTCTGCTCATTACTGGATTTCTCCAGCTAGGGATGACTTCTCAGTTATCACAGATGCTTTCAAAGAAGATTGTTCCCCAAGGCCCATCCCTACAGCCAGGAGCCTGCTTGGATGACAGCACACTAGAAACGAAGAAGCAAGGATCCTTGGCTACTCTCTGCTAACTTGGTCCCCTCCCACCCTGCATGGAACAGCCCCTCCCATTGACAGGGAAAACGATGCCAGGCCCCATTTTCCCCAGTCTGTCAAAGAGCCTGAGGTCAAAAACAAAAAGAAAGCAATTATCTGAGCCCCCGAAAAGTGCATGTTGCATGAAGTTATTACAGAAAACAGCAAAGGCAGAGGCTGTATGACCCAGTAAATTCAAAGTAGGGCTCTAGATGGCTCACTCCTCAAAGAACACATGACAGTAAACAGACAAACATTTTACCTGGGGCAAAAGGCCCACCTGTGCTCCTAGACCCATGCCCTGTAAGGAGATCCCCCACTTTTTTCTTGCCATCAGAACCAGATATACCACCTGATGGGTGAGCTTTACACCACAATATGAGGGGAAGAGCGGCCTGAAGCCCAAAGAACTGGCATGGACCACCCTCCTCCCCAGCCCCACCAAAAACGTACCATCTCCTGACACACCATCTGATGGCAAGGCCCCACAGGGACACTACAGTGGCTGAGCACACAGTGGGCCGAAGGGGGAGGCCACCCAGAGAAAAGGCAGGCAGGCCTGACCTGTCTGTACTGTGTCCTGACTGCAAAGTCCCACACCAGAACCATGGCTCAACCCTCCCTTGGCCAGGTCAAAACTTCTCACAAGAATCAAGCCAGCACACAAAAGAAACACCACCCAGAGGAACTAAAACGAAACAAAGAGGCTGGGGTTTAGTGTTCAGGTAGTATCATGATCTAACTATTCCTGCATTAAATTTGCTACATTTGTTAGTGGTTTGTTTCTTCTGAGGATGAAAAGTAAAGATGCCTGCCCTGCCTGAGGAGAAAGCTAAAAAAATTAGATATGGCACTTTTCAATAAATATTTTAAAGCTTCTTAAAGAAATAAATGGTAAAGAAAAGCAACTGCTGTAAGGCCTGTTTTGCCATTAAAAATTATTCCAAGGGAAGAAAAATACCACAGCACAAAATCAAACCATTTAAAAATAAAAATTAAAAAAAGACAACACAGCTTACCAAAACCCTGTTCCTGTAACCACTTGGCCAGCCCACATTTTGACCCATGAAGCAAAAACTGAGCTCTGAGAGGGAAGCAAATGGGCCTCCCATAGCACCCTGTGCCTCAACACCCAGAGGAAAAGACCCCCGGGCAGCAAGCCCCAGACACTGAACATAGCACGCCAGGTAGATGGCCAGGCGTGTGCAGTGCCCCCCCACACTGTGGACTCCAAGACCAGCAAGAGCGAAACCCTTCCCTCCCAGACACGCTACACTAGAAGACTGGCCTGAGTCATGGTGTGCTTCACAGAGGTGCCACAGATCTCTTCCAACGTTGCTGCTAATTTGCTGAAGAAGTTAAATCTCAAGTAAAATCACCCCATTCAGGTCTAAGGGCCATCCTTCTACCAAGTTTAAGTGGGGTTGCCATTCTGAACATCGACGGATCAAGTTACACGTTACATGTGAATTCCATGTGAAGCTCCAAACAACCCAAGAGGAGGCGGACTCTTCAGTTCTCACCCAGGTCAACCTCTCCCCACAGCCCCCGCCTTGCCTACCCTCATGATGAAGAGATGCACTGTTTTTAAATAAAATGATCTAAAGAAACCAGAAGGAAAAGCCTTCACAAACAAGACTGATGAATGCCCAGACTTGGCCCAGACAGCCAACCTACAGCTGATGACAATTATTTACAAGGGGGCGTTATCAAACAAAAATGGTAGCACTCCCTAGAAGATGCAAACTTTTTTCTTTTTCTCTATTTCTTTTAAACTTTCTTGTCATAAAAGCCAACTTACATTAAAATATACTTACTACAAGACAACACAACTAACAAAATATATAATAAACCTTACACAAGTAGAAAATTCTGAGGTATTTCTGGTTTGAGGTGATCTGTGGTCGTGAAGTTTTAATTCTTTTACTTTTCAAAATTTAAACCTTGGAAGCCACATAGCAAAGCATGTGTATATGTGGATGTGTGTGTTTTGTTTGAAAAAAAAATTTAGCATGTTTCATAAATTAAAAAGAATTCAAATGTTGAAACAGCAGCATTAGGAACATTCACTGACTAGAGCAAGGTTATGGCATAATAGAAAAACAGCTTTTTTAGAATATGTACCACTTTAAGGGGTCTGGAGAAAGTCTTGTCCACGAGCCACAGAAAGGGGACAGTATTGTTACCACCTGGGGCAGAACCAGAGCTGCAGGACTCTGGGTCCCCAGCGAGGCAGGTCTTGGCAGACTCCACCCAGGAAATCCTCTTGCCCTATCTGTGCAAGACAACCCCCTGTGGGCATTTCCCTGAACTGCTCCAAGAGGAAACAAAAGTATTTCAACTTTTCGTCCATTAAGGGTATTTACAGCATCGTGTCTTATGAAGAATGTATTCACTAACCTGTGATTCTAACCCTCACCTAATTTTAAAATTAGGGAAGAAAAAATGTTTCACCCTATGCCCAAGGCCAAGTTAGTGAAAAGAAACTGGTCAGGGCCAGCAGGTAAGTCAGGGCTGTACCCAATCTCAGACTTTCTCCAAACCCCACTCTTGCTATTAATGCTCGGCCTCCACAAGGTCCTTCCCCTCGATTCCTGGTTACCTGAGAAGTAGCCTCCATAGTAAAGGATGCTGCTCCGAATGTGCCCGAGTCCAGTGTAGCTCTGTTCCAAATCCTACCCCCAGTACTGTCCTCCCCTTCCAACTCCAGTCCAAACCATTCTCATCCCAGTTTTTTTCTCGGTCAGGACAACACCCGTTAGATCCGTGAAAGATGTATCTGCTGTTTCTTAAGTTCACTAAAACAAAATAAAAGGGAGGGAGGGAGGGAGGGAGGGAAGGAGGGAAGGAGGGGAGAAGGGCAGAGGGCAGAGGAAACTCCTCTTCTGAGGAAGGTATGTTCTTATGTAACAGTCTTCAAAGGTTCCTCTAGGTAGAGTTTGCAGCATTAGGTTTCCTAAGACAGGAGATGGGTTTCTTTGTGTCACAGATTCTGAGACGACGAACAAAGAGAAAGCGGGAAAAATGAATCCCAAAGGACAGGAGGTGGCTGAGGCTCTTCAGCATGGCGCTGGTTCTGCATTCACAGCTCAGCACCTCAACGCCTGCTGACGTGTCCACTGTTTGTGATACAGTAGAGCAATATGCTGGTAAAAACTGATCCAATCCAAAAAATAATATTAATAATAATAATTATAATAATTATAATAATAATAATAAGTCAAGGTAAAATAGCAGCTGCATTTTATGTGTTTGTTGGTTTTATGGGATTTCCAAAACAAAACACAACTTTTTTTCCTTTTTTCTTCAGATCCACTGAGTCTGGACAGACACTCATGTCCTGGGCTTAGATGCTTGACTCTTTAGGGGGCAGGTCCACATTGGTGACAGAGGTCACCAGGGAAACGAGACAGTCCGAGGTAGTGCCGTTGACCGACCTCCGAATCAGGGACACCCGCTCCTCCACACAGCCCGCAGACAAGCGAGCCTCTGCATCATGGTCCCAGCACTCCTCGATGGTCACACAAAGCTGGGCCAGGCCCTGAGCAGCATAGGGAAGATGGGAAAGACACCTTTGTTAGGGCCCTTCAATGAGGAAAAGCTTTGGGGGACAGTAAACTTGATGTTCCCAAGGATCAGGCAGAGCCCACTAGCCCCAACCACAGCAGCAGGTCCACCAGCAGAGGCCTGGGGCAAACTTCAGGAATCAGCATGCCTGCCTTCATGGCAGTCATCTTTCTGAGCTTACTGGCCTCACTCCACAGCCCTAGGAAAGGTTCACTGAACCTCAATATACATAGGAGGGAGAAGGAGACACCCAGGCCCCTACTAGGGCAGACATGACTACTTGCCTTGAAGAGCTGATATTCAAAAAAATCGTATTCAAAGCCCAAACCATACAAGGGCCCAAAATGTAGCAGTTCAGTCAAAGTGGGGATCAGAAGGACATCATCCTACCTTACTCCCCATAACCCCTGGAACATATTCCTGGAGTCCAGGGAACGTAGCAGACTTTCTCTTTGCTCATTCCCCCTTGATTTCAGCTTACCTGCTACACATGAAGAGTTTTCCCTTCTCCACCCCCTTGCAAAGCTGCCTGCACCAGGCCCCTTACCGGGTGTTTCAACCAGTGATCCTTAATGGTGGGCCTCATCTTCTTGTGCACCACCACCTCCTGCAGCTCCTCCAACGAAGGGTGCTGGCCAATCTCTTCCTCAAAGGGCAGCATGTACTCATCCACGGGTCCTAGGAGTAAGAGAGAACCTGGCAGGATCACTCCAAGGTCCCACTGCTCCCTATCCCTCAACCTAGGATGCCCAGGGCTGCCATCCTACTTACCGTCTGCAGCCTTGCAGCGAGACACAAGCTCCCACAGCACCAGCCCCATGGCATACATGTCAATGCGCAGGAAGGCATCTCTCTGGAAGTTGATGGCTCCCTCGAGCACCTCAGGAGCCATGTACCGTCTCGTGCCTACCTATGTGAGGACAGAGGAGGACAGGGTTTACAGTGACTGGCCATACACACACAGCTGGGACATGGGAGTTACAGCCTCTGTGCACCAGATGGGGGCAAGACAGAGCAATTCAGACAGGTTATCAATGATGGCAAACCTCGATTCACCACATTCACAGCAGTTACGAGAGGTCACAGCATCAATTATACTTGGATAATACTTTTTAAATACTATATTCTGGAGATAATAGTAATCTAAAATGGAATTCTTACCAAATTAATACAAGGAACTACAGATGATGTGTATTTTACTGAGATTAAGACCAAAAACAAAGGGAGAGGGAGAACACTTAAAAATAATAACAGTGATTGTTTTAGGAATTATTTCCTAAGTTTAATTTTTAGTTAATTTTTCCAGGTTCTTGTTTGGATCCTTAGTACATTTCTTTCTGTTTTATCTTAGGAATTAAAACTAAAAAAGTGAGAGCCAGACTACGAGGACTAGTGGACAAAACCCCAATGTGGAAACTCTACGTTTCCCAGCTGACTGTCAGCTACACTGCCTTCCTGGCCTTGGTTTCTCCACTGGTCAAATAAGAGCATTGTTCTGAGTTCTCAGACAGCTCTGAACACATGCAGTCACCCTCATCTGTGCACCTCGCCAGCTGAGCACGAAAAGGGCAAAGTATCTACCCTGGGCCTGCCCCTGTCTTCCTGCCCTGTGAGGCTTGTTACCTGTCCGTGGGTGTCCCCTGGAGGTTTCCCTGGCTCAAATCGAACAGCCAAGCCAAAGTCAGCCAGCACGGCTGTGAGGTCGCTCTTCAGCAATACATTCTTACTTTTAAAGTCCCTGTGGAAACAAGCGGGCAGAGATAAAGCTTAACATCATGATCAACTCCCACTTTGGTTCCCAAGATACTAGAGTCTATGCCCTAGTCAGTCCCCAGACCAGGTCATCCCCCGCTACCTGGGGTGCAGAGGTGAAACAGCACAGGCAGGCAGCTGCAGGAGCCCACATAGGTGTGAGAATCCCTCAGTGCACTTCAGATGGAAGGATTCCCCCCCTCAGGATTGGCAAAGCAACACCTACCCTAACGGCTGGGCAGACCCTGTCCCAGTCCCCACACTATCACAAAGGCCAGCCCATATATTCTCAGAGGGGTTGTGGACAGGCACACTGGCCTGGGATGCAAGTTTTCTGAGAAGAATTTACAGCATTTGGAATGTGAATGAGAATAGGAATTTAATATTAGCTTTCCTAGGATCCTGCAGATATCCCTTAGGGCCTCGAGCTCACCATGAAGGCCGGGTGGAGCAAGGGTGCTGTTGCATGCGCCCAGCTCCACCTCTAACTAAGCAAAGCTATTTGTGCTACTCAATTTCCCCAGTGCCTGTCTCAGCCCTGTGAGGATTCGACTGAGTGGTAAGTACAAATGCTTAGGGCCACACCGGGAATACTTACTAGTGTTCCTATTAAGTTGAGCCATATAGTGGAGACAACATTCAACCTTTTGACCTATAAGAATAGCACTTTCATACAGTCAACCTTCTATGTCATTACTGTTATTACCATCAGGGACCCTTCAGCTGTGAACGCTGGAATTTGAGGATCATTCCCCTCCCTCACAGTCACAGAACCAGACTCAACTAGCTATAGGACCTTGGCTAAGTCATTCAACTTCTCTGTACTACTGTTCCTCATCTGCAAGACAGAGCTGAGAAATACAGTACTTGTCTCAATGGGCGGTAATGAAGGTTAAATGAATTGACACTTCTCAAGTGTTTAGAGCATTGCCTGCCATTTAGTAAGCAGGACAGTGATGAGCTCATTCAGAGTTTCTTAAAGTGTGGTTTGAGGACCCCAGAAAATCTCTAAGACTGTTCCAAGGGAATCTATAAGGTCAAAATTATTTTCATTTATTTGCTTTTTGAAGGCTCATTCTCTTAGGAGCATAACTCTATGCTCCTAAGAGCTACATGAGATGTGATGTCATCACTCTGACAGCAAATGGGATGTGTGGGTGTGCTCGAATACAGCAAATATCAATAGTCATAATCCATTTACACAAAAGTCCTTTTAAGAGTATAAAGGGGTCCTAGACAATTTGAGAACTACTGAGCCAACTCTCCAACCAAAGTAATGGAGTCAGCACTTCATGTGGCCATTAGAGGGCACCACAAACCAGCTTCAGAGGCCATGCCATCCCCAGGCCACAGTGGGAAGGCCAGGTTTTGTGCCCAGCTGCCTCAGACACACAGCAAGCAGAATAAGTATGTCTAGGAAGTTGAGACATCTCCAGACACTGCTCTCACCCACCAACCCTTCCTACAGCTCCATGTCAAGTGCAGGAAAGGCATGTGCTGACCCTAATACCTGTGGGCAATAGACGGCTTGTGGCCCTCGCCACGGCACCAGGGCACGTCCTCATGCAGGTATGAGAGGCCTCGCGACATCGTCTCTGCTACATGACACAGTTCGTTCCATGTGATGATGTTCCCCTTGAGGTAATCCGTGAGGGAGCCCTGAGAGAAGACAGCACAGAACTTGAGCGCAGATTCTGGGTACAGGACAGGACCCAGCCCAGCCCCGGCAGAGAAGTCTCAGTGGGCCAATGACTAGGCTGCCTTCCTGGGAGGCTACTACAATTGATATGGAAGATAGATGAGGCCAGGAGGCAGGGAGGGCTAGGGGGTGGGAATCATGCAGTCACTACTCTTATCACAAAAACTTATGCCAGGGTGAGAGGTTCCTATCATAGGGGCACCTATGTCCACTCCTATGGCAGGGGTAACCTCATCGTGGATAGTGCTACCGGGGCAGAGTACCTCATGGTGGACACCTCCACAGGGAAGGGGTCATCATATTATGGAAAGCCACCAAGGGGGCATTCTATCTCCTCTCAGAGTCCATTCTGATGGGTGTGGCTCACCTTGTCGTGGAAGGCCGTGATGAGCCACAGCTCTACTTCGAGGTTGGAGCCTCGCTTCTCGGCAGCAATGAACTGTAGCAGGTTCTCGTGCTTCATGCCAGGTGTGCTGAAGATCTCCCGTTCACTCTGCCACGACTGCTTGTCCTGAGGCAGGGGGTGAGGGGTTGGGGGGACAACTGGCTGGTTTAGCCCTGCTACAGTCACATTGCCCTACAGCAGAACAACCATTCCCCATTCCCCACTCCCGAGCCTCCCAGCTGATTCCCCACCCCGCAGCCTCGCAGCTTCAGCATTTGTAACAGGACCAGGAGAAGATCTGTATTAAGCTAGGTCCTGGAGCATGAGGCCAACAGTGATCCCTGAGATCACTTAAGGCTAGCACTTTGATTTACAAACGGGGCCACTAAGGTCCACGGACGGGAAGTAAGTGACCCCGTATCACCCAACAAATGAGGCAGAGCCAGACCTGGTGTCCAGGGCCGCTGGAAAGAACTCAAGGTCAAAAACAAAACCTTGGAAACCGGGGCAAATCAAGGTTTTGCAAAGCCCTACCCTAGTCCTATGATAAAATTCCACAGTTGCATGAAATCTACAGACCAGCCAAGTGTAATATGAGTAACTAGGCCCAATAAGGCTCACTTTTCTCTAATACCACAATGTATTTGGGGTTTGGATTGCCTCAGGGCAGGAGAGCCTCCAGTTCAAGCTACAGTGGAGGCAGAGGACCTGGATGGAGCCCCTCAAATACTCACCTGGAGTGGGAAGATCTTGACAGCTACAAAGTCATTCATGAGCTGGGCCTTCCAGACACAGCCAAAGCGCCCCCGAGCCTTGATCTCCAGCAGCTGCAGTGGCTTCAGGCCCACCAGAGGGGATGGGGGTGGAGGCCCAGGGTCCTGGGGGAGAGCAAGGCTTAATAAGGTCTGGCCTGTCTTCCCGACCTCTACCCTGCCCTGCCCCAAGCCAGCACTGTCTCACCTCATGGATGTCCACGTGACCGTACGGGGGCTTGCGATGCCGGTACATCCAAAAGGCCAGCAGGACAATGAGGGAAAGGCCCCCAATGGGCAGCAGTGAGTAGGCCAGCACCGTGAGCAGGGTGGGGGCTGTCGGAGGTGGCTCATACGTGACTGGGGGACACACAGAGCCCTGTGTCAAACAGTCTGCCCACCCTCACACCTCCAGAGCCAGACTACAGGGCCCTGTAGCCACACCCCACCCAACTGAGGAGCCAAGAGCTCCAAGCCAAAGAGGCCCAGGTCGGCTGACTCAAGGCCCCACTTCCACACTGCCCCCTCACCTTCCGGGCCCCCAGCCTCTGGCAAATGAGTGAAGCGCTCGTTGCAGAAGTTGCCTTCACAGCAGCAGAAGTACACCTGGGGGTTCTCCTCAGTGGCCACACACTCCTGCCTGGAGGCACAGAATTTTCCATACACCCCTCACCTGGGGGATGCAAGACTGCCCCAGGCCTGCCCCGCCAACCCCTCCTCACAGACAGAGCACCTCATGGGCAACATCAGGAGGATGGTGTGAACTCACCTCCCCTACAGGAGACCCAAAGCCAAGGAGGAACAGCCAGGGGTTGACACTCACTGAGACCCCTCCTCAGGGTTGAGGTAGGACAAATAGGGTGTGGAAGGGCGTGGGGCCCTGGCTACCATCTCAAGAGCCCGTTCTCGGTCCTTTATCTCCCGCTCAGACATCCTGAGACCCAAATGGCCCAGTGGGCAGTATAAGTGCAGGTGGGTCCAAGAGGAAAGGAGGGCGAGTCGTGGAGTACCTATCATAGCAGTTGAAGTCATCTAGCCAGCAGCCCTTCTTCACGAGCTCGATGGTGCCAGAGCTGTTGCGCCAGGAGGCGTAGCAGTGCAGCCGCTTGTCCTGCTCGCCCTCGCAGCGCTCCAGGCCGCTCTGGTTGGTGCGCTCCAGCTCCCAGTTGGCGTTGTAGTAGATGCACTCCCGTGTCTCAGCCTCCCCACGCCCAGAGCCTGTGCCCCAGAGAAAAGAGAACCACTGAGCATGCCCCTGGGACCACCACCCAAACCCCTACTCCCAGTCCTGGGTGCCAGGCCACCCTGAGGGAGGGAGGCCGGGTGGTGGGTTGGGGTCACCAACCCCCTACACTCACCCCTGGACGCAGGCCACCCATCCATCCAACACCTCTTAATTTACATGTACCAGTTGGCACCAGCCCCCACCTTATTCTGCAGCCCATCACAGCTGCCCCTAGGCCTAAGCAAAAGAGAGGAGGCAGGAAACCTAATGCCCCAGAAGGATGGATAAAGAGCCAGCCAGACAGAGGCCAGATGCACAGAAAGGGCACCAACACCTGAGGCTCCTGGGTGAGGGTGGGGCTACTTCCCTGCTGCAGCAGAAACTGATGAAGGGGCACCCTTAAAACCCCAGGGCACATCAGAATCACTGTATGTTGGAGGTGTGGGAAAGAGGACCAGTGTTCACTCAAATATATATTTCCAGGCCCAATCCAGACCCATCCCAATGGGAATGGGTGCAGAATATGTGCTTTTAACCACCCCTATCTGTCTCAGGTGATTGCGACAAAGATCTCAAGGACCACTTGGCAAAACTGCAAAGGGGAGTGGCTTCCTGCTGCTCCTGTCTCTGCCCCCAAACCCCCTTCTCACGACAGTTCCCCAGGGAGACCATGCCAGTGGGTCCTCCACAACTCCCTGCCCATACGTAAAGGGAAGCAAGGATCCTGTAAGCGTCCTTTCTACACCCAGCAACCACACCTGGTACTGAAGAACATAAGGAATGTTCTCCATGCAGGGCTGGAGAACATAAGGAATGAGGCCTGCGTGTACAGGGTAAGCCTCTCAAAGTCACCAAGGGGAATACGTGCCTCAGGCAGAGGAGGGCTAGATGGTGGCTTAACCTGCGATCACAGATCATTCTCCTGGCTAGGCTTCTGATGACCCCGGGGCACTCCCCATCACTTCTGAACCCCTTTCCACCTGCTGCAGGAAGTGCCATCCAGGTGGACAACCACTTCAACCCCCACCATTCAAACACTTTCCTTCAAACTTGATTTCAAACATTCCCCAAATCCATCTTCCTCACCATCCCCTACAAAACAACCTCCAGTCCCAGCCCCAGTCTACTCCCACTACCCCCAGGAACCACATAGCCCTGAGATGGGAAAGAATATGGAGATGCCAAAGGAGGTTCGGTTCTGTCTGAAAGCTCTGCCAGCACCCCATTATAGGCTGCCCACAATGGAGGGAGGTGGTGGCATTTACAACCTCATTGCTAGAACCCCATGCAGACACCTGAGAGGATAGTTGCACCAAGCATCCAGCCATCCTGTCCACACTTCTTGGGCCCACGTAGGCCAGTGACCTGGCACCACTCCTGGCTGGTCTCCTACCACTATTCCCGTCCCAGGAAGGAGGGAGGGGTCAGAGTCAATCCCACCAGACAGCCAGCCCATCAGCAGCCAAGAGCCCTACTTCGCCATCAGCCTCAATGGCTGACTGGAGTAGCAAGGAACACAAACCCTGCCCTGACCTTTGGGGAGGGCAAAGTACCCTGAATGCTAGTGTAGCCTAAGGACATCCTCACTCTCCTCTCCACCCCCATGGGTGGCCTTCATGAGGAAAGAGCTTGATTTCCCAGGGTATACCCCAGAGAGAAGGATACGGACTGGCTGTCAGGTGAAAGAAGCCCCCCATCACTGGAGCAGCCATTCCCCTGTCAAACCCAACCCCTTTCTGCATCTCCCTGAAGTGCTAAGATGTTTCTTCCAGGGGCAGGAGCAAGCAATGAAACTCAAGGATCCAGGTAGCGCCCAAGGGTCCGAAATGTCACCCAATCAGAATGGCAGTGCCCAGCCACAGCTCTGGTCATTCTACACCAGGTAGCCTAGGCTCTGACACTTGTGAAAGGCAAACGCATGGCCTCCTGACCAGCCAGTCAGCTGGGACTCAGCCTCTTCCAAATGAAGGGCCTCAGGGTCCACAGAGAGGCTTACAAGGGTACACACTGGCTTCCCCAGTCAGGCCCTTCATCAAGCATGTGGCTTTAAGGTTTAGAGGGAGAACCTGAGAGGGTGGGGTGGGAGTAGCTGACCAAAGGCTGAGCAAGCACACCAGGGCCAGGACTGAGGCTTGCACCTACGTTGCCCCAGTCTGCCTGTAGCAGCACCCAATGACTGGGTTATTCGAAGCACCCTGCCCAGAGGCCACAGGGCCTCCTCCCGCCAGGCTGGGCCCCACTGCATCCACGGCAGCAGTTCTAGTGGGGGTCCGTGGAGACCTGAGACTTGTGGGGCCAGCCAGGAAGCTGCACTGCAGACAGGGAAGCTGGGCACTCCCCTACCTTCCTTCCCTCACTGCAGCCACAACATAATGTCACACCCTTGAATGTGATCAGCTTCTAGGCTTCGTAAATTGGAAGTTACCACCTCTGACCGTAGGGTTCCCCACCTTCCTCTGATTTCAGCTCTTCCCTCTCCCTCAGCTGAGACCACGCAAACTTTCTACTTCCACTGGCCCTTGTGCTTCCCCTGCCACTTAACTTAACCACCCTTGACTAATGGCCTATTGTTGCTTAAAGGAATATCTCAGACATCTGAAAAGTGTACCAACAACATAACCAAAAATAATCTCCAAGATGAAATAACACAACGAACACTTGTATGAGAAATAAAACATTACACACGTACTCGACAACTACCTCCTAAATGTCAGGCTTTCCCTACAAGACTGGAAAGCCAATGAAGGCAGGGCCCTTGCTGTCCTGAGTGGTAGAATCATTCCAAACACATGGATGGATGGGTGGACAGACAGATGGACAGAAGGGTGTAGGTATCATGGCTAGAGCAAGATTTCGAAAGGAGGGAACAACAAGGAAGGATGGCCTCAGCCTGTAGCCCAAGCCCTAGGTCCTTAGAGTTTCCATCTCCATTGAGACAAGCAACAAGCCTCTGTGCTGAGGTAGGAGTCCAAACAAGGGAGGTCAACAGAGTAACCTCCTCTCTCCAGGCCACTGATAAGTCAGGGACCACCCTCTAGCCACTACCATGGGCAGGACCCAAGTGAAGAGGCTGGGAGTTCCAAATCTCAGAGGACCCAAGGGTTCAAGACGTCACCTGGGCCAGGCACAATGGCTCACGCCTGTAATCCCAGCACTTTGGGAGGCCAAGACAGGCAGATCACCTGAGGTCAAGAGTTCGAGACCAGCCTGGCCAATGTGGTGAAACCTCATCTCTACTAAAAATACAGAAATGAGCCAGGCGTGGCGGTGGGCACCTGCAATCCCAGCTACTCAGGAGGCTGAGGCAGAAGAATCACTTGAACCCGGGAGGCAGAGGTTGCAGTGTAGTCCCAGCTACTCGGGAGGCTGAGGCAGAAGAATCACTTGAACCCGGGAGGCAGAGGTTGCACTGAACTGAGGTCGTGCCATTGCACTCCAGCCTCGGCGACAAGAGCGAGACTCCATTTCAAAAAGATGTCACCTGACCCCCATCTGACCAGATCCTCCTACTGGCAACCCAGCGAAACATGGCAGCCATGAGTGGGCCAGACTTCAAGTCCTACTCCAATACTTCACAGCTAGGGAAGTTGTAGCAACTAATTGAATTAATGCACTTTAAGAGTGGTTAGAACACTGCCTGGCACATTGGCTGTATTAGAGCCACACCTACCCCCTACTCCCTATGACAATCCCTTACAACACAAGTACCCTGTATGACTCCCAGCCCATCAAGTCACACCATGCCTACAAGAGCTTTATGTTCAGAGCCCTATGTAACACTCCATGCCCCTCCCTCACCACAGGGCTCTGCTGCCAGCTGGAGACCCAGGGGCCTCCCCCATTCCTCTCTCTTCCCCAGACTCTCCTTCACACACTCAGCTATTTATAGCCTCTGGCAATACTCCAACCATAGGCCACCTCTGCCTTTTGATAGAGAGAGATTCCCACCCACACCCAGGAAGCCAGGGCATCCATGCACAGGTGGCTCCCCTTGACCCCCAGCCCACTCAGCTAACCTGGCAGGAGGAGAAGCCATGCTCCCAAGATGGGGGTGCTTATGGTACCCCCTTAGGCCTGCTGCCTCATAGCCCTGAGGTAAATGAGCATAGCTCCCAGACACCAGGACAAGGGGCTTGCTGCATCCCTGAGTCACAGCCAAACCAACTGCTGGCCTCCAAAGGAAGGTGAAATACAAGTGGCAATGTCCCCAAGGAGGCAGTCCCTATGCTCCAAGAGGCCTAATCCCAGTGGAAAGAAAGTACCCAGGGCTCCCCAAACCTTCCCTCCTGGCAGGACACCACTCCCAGATACACCACTCCCGACCCCCACACAAACACGCAGTACATGCACACACACACACAGTACATGCAGACTGCACTCTGAACTAACATTTCTGGCAGCAGAACCTAAGCCGGCTAGTTTTGATGCTCGAAGACATGCACTGGGAGGTCAAACACTGGGAGGTTCGCTTCTCCTATGAAGCAGCTCAGCCCACTAGACTTTGGACATACCTACTATGCCCTGAGGAGAAAAGGGAGAAATCTCACCAGGGTCCTGTCTGCGAGGGGCTCAAAGTGCAATGGGGAGAGAGAGGAGGAAATGGTTCAGAGGTGGAGTGTCCATGCCCACCTCCCCTGGAGTCCCTGAGCTTTGCACTTGGGTGTCCCCAGTCCAGCCAGCGTCTCCTAGAGGAACTGACCCCAGCAGCCAGCAGAACCACTGCTCGGTTGGCTCCTGGAGGCCCCTTGGCAGCCACCTACCCCAGGGAGCAGGTGCCCATCCCACCTTTGTGAGGAGTGCCACTCACCACTACATCTATCTAGGTCTGCTTCTGCCAGCACACTGGGGCACACCCTCCCAGAAGCCTCCATGGCCAAGAGGAGAACAAGAAAGAATGTCTCAGGAGGGCCAGTGTTCTCCCTCTGGTGTCCGGCCTTCACATCTGCCCAGAGAGAAGAGGCAGCTCTCCCCACAGGCAGCACCCCTCGAAAGGCAGCCCTGAGTCTGCCCAGCTGCCTTTATTGCCCTAGCAGGTCCCTCCATAAGAGCCAAGGAGGGCCAAGAGCAGTGACTTATCCATGTTATGATTCCACACCCCTAGCTCCACAAAGCAGCATCTACCACCTCCCCAGGACCAGAGTAAGGGCAACCGGGTGTAGAGATGGAGGGAACCTGAAGAGACAGATGGGGCCAGGAAGGAAGGCTAGAGTGTATAACAAAGACACTGACACACGCACACACGTGTATGCACATTGTGGAGTGGCATGTATAATAGGGGAGAAAAAAAACCCCAAATATTCCAACATTGTGTCTTTGCATTTCTTTTACCTGAGAGAGTAACTCTTGACTGTTTCTGGCAATCAAATACAATCGCTAATACATATGCTTTTCCTCCTTCATCCATGTATTTATAAGCCATCCAGGTTGACACACATTTATGTAATACTTATACAGCTCACACTACATCCCAGGTCCTATACTAAGCATTCTTCTGCAAAGAGTAACTTATTTAATCCTCATAATAAACCTGTGCAGGTCCTCATTTTATAAAAACTGAGGCACAAAGAGACTAAGTAACTTACCAAGTTATTTATTAAGTGTCAAAATCAGGCTTCAAACCCAGGCAGCCTGTCTCTAGAGTGCATGTTCTTTATATACTGCTGCCTCTCCTGCAACTCTGAAGTGCATTTATTTCAGAAGCTTAAAACCTCACATAACTTTAAGCATCCACTCACCTACTGGACTCAGGTTATTTATGTTTGTTGATCTCAGCAATGCCATCATGAATTCTTTTTTACATTTTTGTTTGTGTGTGTGCTCATGTGTGAGCATTTCTTGGCTACGTCATAGGGTCTAAACATCATCAACTGACTAAATACCGTTAAACTGTTCTCCAAAGTGGATGTGTCAATCTAAGTTCCCAACAGATGACAGCCCCACCTGGGGTTCACCTGGTGAGTGTGAAATGGTACAATTTGGATCTGCATTTCCCTGATTACTTGTGAGACTGATCATCTTCTCACGATTATTAACATTTCCTTCTGAGAACTGCTTGTTTGTATCTTTTCTCATTTTTCTACTGGATTGCTTTTCCTTTGAGTTATAGAAATTATTTTATATATTCTTGGTAATAAAACTTTTCTTACTATATAGTAACCCTCTTTATTTGCAATGAATGCTCTTTGCCAAAAGTCCATTTTATCTGATGTTAACATAGCTATATGACATTTTCTGTGTGTTAGTATTAAAGAAAATTATCTTTTCTAACTTAAAGGAATCTTTCTCTCTTCCCTCCCCCCAAATCAATCTAACACCATCTTTTAATTAGAGTTCAGTCTCATTACATTTATTATTACTGGATATGTTTACATATATGATTACTGGGTATGTTTAAATTTGTTTCTTCTCTACTGTTACCTCTGTTTGGATTATCTTTTAAAATTTCCTATTTTAGCCACTTTTGAAGTTATACATCTCATTCCTATTCCGTTGTAAGCTAGGCCTATAAACTTTAATGGGTACACTTACACTAAAAGGGTAAATCAACATCTCTACCATCCCTCATTGGAACTTAAATATTTGAAACTCTAATGACTCTTCCAATGTACATCTAATTTAACATATTGCTTGTGTTCAGTATTTAGTGTCATTGTTCTTACTACCCAGCTCCCAAATCAGACATTATTTGTGTCTGTATTTTGTAAGTGTCCATACAGTCATCTTTCCCTGCATCGCTGCGTTTCTGAGACCACTGTCCTTACTGAAAAAAAATCTTTCAATAGAGATCTCTTGGCAGAGGAGCCTTTGTTGCTTTTCTCAAAATATTTTGTCTTTCTTCCTGAATTGCAATTTAGATGAACATAAAATTTTAGATTGTTATTTTATCTCAGCTCTCTGAAAATACTATTCCACTATTTTCTAGCTTCCACTACTGTTGCTGAAAAGTCTGCTATTAATTTAACTTTGTAGATATTCTGTTTTTTTCTCTCTGGCTGCTTTCTCTCTTTGCAGTTTCACTACAAGGTACGTGTCTAAGTATATATTTAAATTTATACTACTTGGGGTTCACTATGCCTTTAGATTCTAATGACTTGTGTTTTTTGTCAATTCTGACAAATTCTTGGCTATTATCAACTTGAATATTGCATCTCCATATTCTATGATTCTGAAATTCCTATTACAAGCGTATTAGACCTTCTCATTCTGTCCAGTCTCTTAACTCTCCTTTCCTATTTTCCAATTCTGTGTCTAAACACCATCACAGGTATTTCCTGAAGATCAACTTCCAATTCACGAATTCTCTCTTAAGCTATGTCTAATCTGTTGTTTAGTCCTTCTACTCAATTTATAAATTCAATTATTCTATTTTTTTCATTTCTATAAGCTCTATTAAAAAGAAACTTCCTGGTCAATTTTGATACTTCTGTACTTTGGCCTACTTCCAAATCTCTCTTAGAATTCTATAATTTAACTTCCTGAAAGTTTGCTTCTGACATTTGTTATTTCTGACTTTACTCATGGTACTGTTTCCTCATAGGACTTTAGAATTTTGAATACTGAGCTTATGTTCATTGGGGCCTTTTCTGTTGGACTACTTTGAGGCCAAGTTTGAAGGGGCAACCTTTCAAAGGTAACTTATATTTTTGGCTTCTGCCAGTCTCCCTAGGACATTAACTACTTGGAACCACTTTAATTTCTCAACTTAGTTTACCAGAGAACAGGATGGTATAAACGCCAAGCTCACATGAGCATAGGCCTATGGTCACAAATTCTCAGGGAAACTACCCCAACCCCAACCCCGACCCAGTCTCAGACAATTTCATTATTTAGTCTCTTTGTCAACAAAGACATATTTCCTCTAGCCCACATTTTTACTGAAGGTATAACACAACAGAAGTCTGAGGCCATGCAAAGGCCTCAGTCTCAATTCTACATCTTGTCTCCTCTTGTCCACACTGCTACTAAACCCACATCTGTAAATTACAAAGACAGGCAAAGTCCCCAAGGAATCAACAGTTTCAGCCAGTGAAGGCATACAGCTCTAGTTTCCAGCCCTTTCTTGCTTTTCCCTTACTTCTTATACATGCAGCAATGTATATGCATTTTTAAAAGGGTGTTTATTATACTTTTTCCAGCATTTCTATGTATTTTGCATGAGGATTTTCCACTGTTTTGTTCACTACAAATGCCAGAAATGTAAATACAAGAGCACCTTCCAAGGTGACAGGAGGAATTCCATCTGCCTTCAGAAGTCCCGCCTAGGAACAAGGAACCAAGCCAGGTGACCTCAAGTCACTTCCAACTTGGACTTTGTAAACAAGGATCTGGCACCATCCTCCCACATCTCTGAAATACATGCCTCTTCCCAGGTCCCATCACTCCTGGACAACACTGGAAGGAGAACTTCCAGGTAAACGCCAAGGATTATACACAAACATTTCCTTTTGCTCCCTCCAGTAGTCCCACTAAAACCACAGTAAAGTATTTTAAGGCATAAACCTGTAAGAACAAAGAGAACAGGAGAGAACCACAGAAATGACATTTCAAGGCTGGAAAGCATTTACACACATGGTAACTGATCACACAGATTCCTAAGCTGGCTCTAGATAAAGTAGAAAAGCAATGTGACTTCCCCCACAGAACCCTTCAAAACTCAGGAATTTGTGGCACAGATGTCTCTGAAAGAATAGGGTAAAGATGAGTCTAAAGACAGAAGAGTTGGTTAGTAAGGTACAGTCAGATCCTCAGATCCTACCACCACTCATCATGGTTGACCCTCTCCAACCCAGCGAAGATTATGTTTATTTTCCAAAGAAAATGAACTGAGAGCCTCTTCGACAAAGAGGAGCAAGCAAATCTGAGGGCACAGGTATCACACTGAAACAGGAGGAATACAGAACAATATACCAAATACAGGAACCCCTAGTTCTCATCCCCTGTGACTTCCAGGATGTTAATATCCAAGCTTGCCCCCTCCAGACAGAAAACAGAAGATATTTCTCAGGGAAATCCAATTAATTCCCAAGACAGCCCAATCAGATCACCCTTGATTAAGCCAACTCCACCCACAGAGTCAGAGCTTTTAATAAGTATTCAGGTCCATCCTTAAATATTTATTAAGAATTTTTACATCAGGCCCGGCATGGTGGCTCATACCCACAATCCCAGCACTTTGGGAGGCTGAGGCGGGCAGACTGCTTGAGCTCAGGAGTTCGAGACAAGCCTGGGCAACAGGATGAGACCTCATCTCTTCCAAAAATACAAAAAATTAGCCAGGCATGGTGGTTTGCACCTGTGGTCCCAGCTACTTCAAAGGCTGAGGTGGAAAGATCGCTTAAGCCTGGAGGAGCAGTGGTTGCAGTGAGCCAAGATTGCGCTGCTGCACTCCAGTCTGGGTGACAGAGTGAGACCCTGTCTTAAAAATAATAATAACTTTTACATCATATATTTATTAGAAATATTAGCTGTATTTATCTCATCTGGTCTATGTTCCCTTGTCTCTTATTGCTTTCTTCTCAACTGAAGAATTCTCTATTATTCCATGCCTCCTTTTTTTTGGACACAGGGTCTTGCTCTGTGACCTAGGCTGGAGTACAGTGACTCAGTCACAGCTCACTGCAGCCTCAAACTCCTGAGCTCAAACGATCCTCCCACCTCAGCCTCCCAAGTAGCTCAGACTTACAGGTGCATGCCACCACACTCGGCTGATTTTTTTTATTTTTTGTAGAGATGGGGTCTCACTACATTGCCTAGGATGGTCTCAAACTCTGGGCTCCAGTGATCCTCCCCACTTGAACTCCCAAAGTGCTAGGATTATAGGCATGAACCACTCACTCGGCCCATTTGTCTGCCTTTTTTTTTCTTTTTTTCTATTTTGAGACGGAGTTTCGCTCTTGTTGCCCAGGCCAGAGAAAAATGGCACAATTTCAGCTCACTGAAACCTCTGCCTCCCATGTTCAAGCGCTTCTCCTGCCTCAGCCTCCCGAGTAGCTGGAATTACAGGCATGCGCCACCATGCCTGGCTAATTTTGTATTTTTAGTAGAGATGGGATTTCTCCGTGTTGGTCAGGTTAGTCTTCAACAACGCACCTCAGGTGATCCGCCCACCTCAGCCTCCCAAAGCACTTGGATTACAGGCGTGAGCCACCGCACCCAGGCCATTTGTCTCTCTTTTAGCTTGAAAGTTATAATCTATTCTTTAAGTTACCCTAGAGATGACAGCATGCCTTATCAAAATTTAGTATTACTTGGTAGTTCCACTCTCTTCCTGGCCATTGTAAGAATCTTTAGAACAATTTAAAATCATTTTCACTCCACTCTCATATACAGCATTGTTGCCAAGCATTTTCTTTTGTGGTATTTCAAACTCAGTAACACATTCTCACAATAAATGCCTGAATATTTATTATTTTCATTGCTCTTCATTCTTCTCTTCATCTCTGACATTCCATCTGGATTTATTTTCCTTCTGCCTGAAGAACACATTCCTTGACATGTTCCTTCTTTTTTAAGAAGTTCTGTAGGCCAGGCGTGGTGGCTCATGCCTATAATCCCAGCACTTTGGGAGGCTGATAGGGGTGGATCACGAGGTCAGGAGGTGAAGACCAGTCTGACCAACATGGTGAAACCCTCTCTCTACTAAAAAATACAAAAATTAGCCAGGCGTGGTGGCGTGTGCCTGGAGTCCCAGCTACTCGGGAGGCTGAGGCAGGAGAATTGCTTGAACCTGGGAGGCAGAGGTTGCAGTGAGTCGACATTGCCCCACTGCACTCCAGCCTGGGTGATAGAGCAAGACTCCATCTCAAAAAAAAAAAAAGGGGGGGAGGTTTGTTTAAAAATTGACACGTAATAACTGTACATATTTATGGGGTAGAATATGTTTTGATACATGTATACACTGCGTAATGATCAAATTAGGGTAATTAGCAAATCCATTACCATTTATCATTTCTTTGTGGTAGGAACATTCAAAATCCTCTCTTCTAGCTATTTTGAAATATACCATACATTCTTGCTAACTACAATCACCCTACGGTGCAACAGACCAGAACTTATTCCTTTAAATGTAATTTTGTACCCTTTGACCACCCTCTCCCCATCTGACCTCCTACCTACGTCCTTAGCCTCTGGTAACCACTATTCTATGCACTATTTCTATGAGATCAACCTTTTTAGATTCCAAATATAAGTGAGATAATATGGTATTTGTCTTTCCATGTCTGGCTTATTTCACTTAACATCATGATGCCTTCTTTCCGGAACGACAGTTTCACTTGATACCGAATTTTAGGCTGACAACTACTTCTTTCAGCACTTAAAGCTATCATTCTATTGTCTTCTGGCTTCCACTGTTTCTATTGAGAAGTTAGCTGTCAGTATAACTACAGCTCTTTTGATAATAATGCCTTTTTTCTCTAGCTGCTTTCAACATTCTCTGTTTTTGGTTTCCAGAATTTTTACTGTGACGGATATAGATGTGGATTTTTAAAATTTATTGTCTTACCTGGGATTCACAGGACTTCCTGAATCTGTGGCTTGATATCTTTAATTTTAGAAAGTTCTCAGCTATTATCTTTGCTGCCTCATTCTCTCTCCTTTACTTCTGTGGCTGTGATTTCATGAATCTTAGACCTTCTCATTTCATCCTCTATGGGTTTCTCTTTATTCTGTTGTTATCCATTTTTCTGCCTGTCCGTGGTTCAGTTTATACTTTCTTCTGATCTATCATCCAGTTCACTAATTCTCTATCCAGTTTCACCTAATCCCCTGATAAAAGCATTCACTGATTTATTAATTTCTGTTACTATGCAGAACAAGTCTTTAAGAGATTTTTCCTTTTCATAGTTTTCAGCTATCTGCTGAAATTCCCACT
>NW_012106419.1:1076761-1077432 GCF_000951045.1 Mandrillus leucophaeus
GCCTCGGCCTCCCAAAGTGCTGGGATTACAGGTGTGAGCCACGGCGCCTGGCCAAAAGCCTGTCTATTTCTGTAAGTATTTCTATAGATGCACAGGTAAAAATGTCTGGAAGAATATACCTCAACCTTCAAAGGATTACGTTTGGAGGAGGCCTCAGATGGGGAACAGAGATGATAAAAGGAGACCCTAGTTTTATCCGTAACATCTAAATTTCTGTGATACAATGTAGGTATATTACTTGTTTAAAAAGTAATAATTTGTTTTTAGAAATGGAAAAATTAGTTAGGGCTGAAGTGACTTCTACTCCCCCAACTACACCCCAGGGTGGCTAACCTTTCAGTGATGGGAGGTTTGGATGGGAGGTTTCAGGGCAGGGGAGATAGACTGCATTACCCTGGCCCTCCTTCTACTCCCACACAGCCTTGCAGGTCTCCCCCTCAGCCAGAAGGTTCACAGGAGGAGCCAGCCAGGTGGGAAGAGAAACCAGAATTCATCTCTCTAACCCTTCTGCTCCTTTAGTTTCTAAGCCCCAGAGCAGATGAGCCTTTACTCACTATGCCCTCACTGCACAGAGAAGCTGGACCTCCTGTGTGAGCCCTGGGCCACAGGACTCCCCTCTAACCCAATATCAAACTTCAGTGAGAAGGAAATTCCCAAAAAGTACATAAAAT
>NW_012106419.1:1079457-1089106 GCF_000951045.1 Mandrillus leucophaeus
TGTATTTTTAGTAGAGACAGGGTTTCACCATGTTGGCCAGGTTGGTCTTGAACTAGTGTCCTCGTGATCCACCCACCTCGGCCTCCCAAAGTGCTGGGATTACAGGTGTGAGCCACTGCGCCTGGCTGAACACTTCTATTTTTAAATATGTACACGGCAACTCCAACCTGGAGGTCATCCAGGTTGGCTTCAACTGTGATGTTTTGGCTGGTTGTTTACTTAAAATTACCAGTCATTGTATCTGAAAAATTATAGAGATAATTCGAGGCCTAGAATGACATAAATCCTCTAGAAAGAATTAACATGTCTAAAGGTACCATTACCCAGAACATATTTTCTGGTTTTGGGATGGGTCTTACTATATTGTTCAGGCTGGTCTTGAACTACTGGACTCAAATGATCCTCCCCATCTCAGTCTCCCAAGTAGCTGGGACTATAGGTGTGCACCATCACACCCAGCACCCCAGGATATTTCAATCTAACTTTAGTGTTTGTCTACATGTGGGTCCCCCTAACTTCTATATCTTTGGGATCTCAATCCCAAGTAAGTGATTGACTCTGCCCACCCTTTGCTTAGAACTCCAATTCCTGTCTTCCCAGCCCCACAAAGCTATCAAATGCAGCCTCTCAGTTGACCCTATGACTAAAAACAGACCCAAATACCAAAATCATCACCCTAGGCCTTTGTTCTCATGCAGATACTGGCCTGGTAGGTCTTCAGTATCTTCTTAGATATACAATGCCTTCAACCAGAGAAGTTTTATTTTTTCCAGTTTCTCCAGCTACCTTTAGAAAGAGATTTGGTCCTGATTATCAGAAAAGGACATCTCCATATCTACTTTTTACCCAGCTTTTAGACATATTTTCAGGATCGTAACATGCCCAAAGGCAAGGGAACCTGCACACATACACAGAAATTAAGCCCACCAGTGTAGATAAGATTGTCCATGGACAGTATTAAGCAAGAACAAAAGAGATACCCGGGCAAAGCCCTGAAAAAAGTAACTTCCATTCCAAAATGTCACTCAAGAGGAAAACAGAATTCACTTTCAACCAAACTTTATTGTTTCAGACAGTCATAGACTGAAGTGAGTCCCACCAAAATTCATAGGTTGAGGCCCTAACCTCCAATGTGACTACTGAGTTGGTGCAAAAGTAATTGCGGGTTTTGCTATTAACATATTTACAGATAGGGCCTTTAAGACGGTAATTAAGGCTAAATGAGGTGATAAAGGTGGGCCTCCAGTCCAACAGGACTGGCATCCTTATAAGAAGAGACACCTGGAGTAGATACACACAGCAAAAAGGACAAAGCAAAAAGGCTACCATATGCCAACCCAGGAGAGAGGAATCACTGGAAACCAATCCTGACAGCACCTTCATCTTTAACTTCCAGCCCCCAGAATTGTAAGAAAAGAAATTTCTGTTGTTTAAGCCACCCAGTCTATGGTATTCCATTATGGCAACCTGAGCAGACTAAGACACAAACAGTGCACATCATACGTATAATGTGGGAAAGATGATTGGAGTATCATTTGTACTAGAAACAGTTCCACAAACTTGAGTGTCATCTAAATTCATTAGCAGGGCCTGACAAGTGGACTTACATAAATAATCCCAACATAACAGTAAAGAGTAGGCAGCAAGCTGTAGAACAAGACTGGGAAGCAAGAGCTTTGGAGAACAAGTCATCCCAAACTATCTTCCCTAAGTCTTCTGCCAACTGTGGCAGAGAGTTATACAGGGAACAAGGCATACACTCAGCCAGGAACAGAAACTCACCAGAGCTCCTTCTGTCATGAAAAGCTTCTCACCGTACTCTAAAATAGTTTTTCTACAGGTTTCTCCAATACCCCCACCATCATTATCACCACATATGAAATTAGAATTTGTCACACTCAGATTTTGTCAAATGCAGTAGGTTCGCCATTAGTGCCGTTACCCAGAGCTCTTCAGCAACCTTCAGCAAGTGCCTTAGTCTCTTCAGAGTCTGCAGGCAGCATGGAGCCTGGTAAGTGAACACACATATGCACTTCCATCCCAAATCCAGACGAGCACATCCTGGCTTGTCCACTGCTACTTCCCTCATCAGCACAGTACCCAGGAGACTCAGGCACAAGGTAGGAGGCACAAGGTAGGAGACGCAGGCACGAGAAGTTATCTCCAGGTCTCCTCATACATTAAGCCAGTGGAAATGAGCGCTTCCCATGTCCCAGCACCCTTCTTGAAAACAGGCTATTTCTAACCTCTGTAATCTAGCATGTCAGCAGGGGTTGGGGTGTGGGGGTGGGAAGGATGCTCACAGATCACCGCAGACAGCCAACTGCGAAATCACCCGGCTTCTACCCCCACTGCCATCACTTGGGTAGCCTCAAAAAATAAATAAATAAATAAAATAGTGTAACTATTTTTCAGTATCTATTAAAACCAGTAATACACGCCTTAAAATCCAGAAGTTATTTTCTCATCTATCCTTGAGAAACAGTCTGCATACATTCTATACAATCATAAAGTCCAGGCCGGGCGCGGTGGCTCAAGCCTGTAATCCCAGCACTTCGGGAGGCCGAGACGGGCGGATCACAAGGTCAGGAGATCAAGACCATCCTGGCTACACAGTGAAACCCCGTATCTACTAAAAAATGCAAAAAAAAACTAGCCGGGCGGGTTGGCGGTCACCTGTAGTCCCAGCTACTCGGGAGGCTGAGGTAGGAGAACTGTCTCTTATACACATCTAGATGTGTATAAGAGACAGCTATGCCCTCACTGCACAGAGAAGCTGGACCTCCTGTGTGAGCCCTGGGCCACAGGACTCCCCTCTAACCCAATATCAAACTTCAGTGAGAAGGAAATTCCCAAAAAGTACATAAAATAAGAGTTCTTAAACCATGGTTGCCAGCCCAGGTTGGGAAAACTCATACGTGCTTTCTAAATCAACTGACACATAATAATCCAGTTGGAGGGGAAGGGGAGGAGGGTTATCAATGACACTGGACATTCATTAAAAGGCATTGTCCTCATACCTGAAAACACTGTGCACCACTGCACAAGCCAGAAGGAAAAAACATCCTGGCATCAACACTTGAGAGAGTCAGCTTCCAAGTCAGTCTCCTGTTTTAATTGGTTCAGGTCTGGGAGGCCACAGGGACCCCTCCCTCTCCTCAGATGGACAGATAACAGCTGGTCTGGTCCCATCCTCCGAAATGCTCAGGCACAAACCTGGGAAGCAGCCTCCTCCATTCTTCAGCCAAGGGCTTGGGTTTCCAACTAGCCTTCCTTTTCCTTCTCCAAAACTAATTTTAGCCTCCTTGGTTGTCAGAGTGGAACTGAAATAGTCGGCAGAGGAACACACGCAAAGAGCATGAGCTCGCCTCACAAAACACCTCAGCTCCAGCCCAGAAACTGGCCAGGGAGAAGCCCCATTGTCCAGCAGGTCAGACCTGTCCAGACAACATTCCCCTGGGAAGAGGGCCTCACATTTGCCCAGTGGGACAGGCTTCCTTTCCACACCCGCTTCCAGAGGTCATGTGTCCATGAATGAAAACACCCAGTTGGAGCTGCCAGTCCCAGAAAGAATCTGAAAAAGGCACATGCATGTGTACAGCAAGCCTAGAATAACCAGAGGAAAGCATGGGGCTATCCGAAGGCAGAAAGCCATTATTGGTCCTGGGCCCTGCAGGAAGAGGCATGGCTGACCCCTGAACAATCCCAGTCTGCTGTATCCATTGATTTCTAGCACCTACCATTGTCTTAGTCACAGACATCACTGACCAATGTAATAAACAGAGTCACAAGAAGGTAGCAGCATTTCCACCCCCGGAAAACCTGGGCATTCAGGAGTGGTACCCCCAGGACCACAAGGAATAGGCACCTCTAGGGCTAGGATGGACCCCTAAGTCTGGTGCAGAATGAGAGACCAAAAAAGGAAGCCCAGAACAAGGGGGTGGGTCTCTGTTTTGGAATACAGAATTAGTGACAGAATGGGAGGGAAGGAAGAGAAAGAATTCTGAGAAGGAAATAAAGTCCCCTTTGTAAAGACCCCAAAAACAGATGGAACTAAAGTCTGAACCTCAGCAAGCACTTCACATACCAGTGATGTGGAGCACTTGGAAACTGGGGCTTTGAAAAATGCTTCCGCCATCCTAAGAGTCCAGTTTGTAATCACTTCCCAGTGCAGCAAACTGTGTCTCACTGAGTTCAAGATGAGAGAGAGTCCCACAGAAGCATTCCCTAGCCAAGCTCGAAGCAGGCCAGGATAGGAGTAGAAAATAAACATGGGGGCAGCCACAGGGGGCTGCCAGCCTGCCAAGCCCAACAGACAAGCTTCCACAGATACGAACCGCTCCACCGGGGCCTCCAGTGCTGGCTGCCGCATGTCTAAGGCAGCGCTGCCCACACCTCCCCAGGTCCACAGCAGGAAGCCTGGCCCTGCCCTCAGATTCCCATCTGGCCACCACACCCTGAAGAGAGGGGAGAGACTTGCACCCATACCTTTGGGGAGAGGCTGCCCACCTGCCCTGGTGTCCCCGGCCTGGGGGCTCCAGGCCCACAGCCTCTGCGGCTCCCCGGAGCGCCACACGGCAGGTCTGCTCAGGGGAAGGGGCATGCCCACGGCCTGCTACAACCCCAGTGCTCCGCTTGGCAGACAGGGCTAGCCTCAGCTCCTGAGGCCCCTAGGTGAGCAGAGAGGGGGTGCTGGGCAGGCAGAGAGTCCCCAGCAACAGGCACTTCCTGACATTCTGCGTGTACGGGAGGAAGAGGCTGAGTGCCAGCCTTAAGGCAACGGTCAGAGGCGAGTGGGCGGGTGCGGGCAGGCAGGCTGCCCAGCCACCCACAGCCTCCGCCTCCCTGAAACCTGAACCACTTCTGGGAAAACTCAAGGACGCCAGGATTCTCCTCGGTGGCAAGCTGTACACCAGAACCACTAATTTTGAACCAAACTCTCACGTGCTGAGCAGATTTCACTAAGCAGGAATCTCCTAGGCCTTGAGGAGAACCTCACCTTCAACCCTGCATCCAGAGTGGGGGGATGGATATGCACTCATAAGCCGTTACCCCTACCTACTTCTTACAACTGTGTGCCTCTTTGAAAGCATGAGAACATTCTGGATCAGTGGTTCCCAACAGGAGATGATTTTGCTCTCACCTGTGCCAGGGACATTTTAGCAAGATCTGGAAACATTTTTGGTTGACATGATCTACTGGAATTTGTGGGTAGAGGTAGGGATACTGCTGAATATCCTACAATGCACAGAACAGCTCAACCCACCACTACCCACACACAACAGAGTATCATCAGGCCTAAAATGTAAATAGTGTCAAGGCTGAGAAACCCCGTTCTAGAGTGAGGCCCATGCAACCAGGACCCTACCTCAGGACTATCTAGAGTCTATCTGGAGTTACCACAAAAAGATTATCCAGACCCAGTCCTCAACCCTCCAGATCCCAATCCATGGTGACAGGTTAGTATATGTGAGTGGATCTAAACTCCTGAACTGATACTCCTTGGTTCTCATTTGCACTACCCTGAGCTCCCAAGCAGAGGGGCTGCATGCATAGGCAGGCACTCAAGAGGGCAGCTTTCTGGAAAGAGACACCAGGGCTAGAATCTAAACATCCAGCGGGATCACAAAAGGCAAAGTAAGTGAGGTACCAAGGTGGAACAAGCACCCCTCCCACCCCAGAACAAGCTGCCCCTTAGGACTGCTACAGTGGATATGTGCAGGGCAGCCAGGACTTCAAGGATTTAATCAGGGGGCAGCAGGTTCCTAGTATCTACAAAACAGAGTGGGTGCATACAATGCACAGCCACATGCACACATATACCGATTTACATTTTCCTGGGGGAAGGGTCCATAGCTTTCATCAGATTCTCAGAGGGGTCTACGACATCAAGGACCACTGTACAGAATGTGGGCTCTTCACTGGCTCCCTATAACGGGAGCTCCTTAGGTGAAGTGCCAGTAGAGGTCCAGGTGCTTTTGGAGATTCTTGATGCCCAGAAAGACCCACAGAATAGTATACCACAGAGGCCCACCCAAGCGATGGGAGGCCATGGGGTTCAGATCTTATGTTTTCACCCAGCTGTAGGGCCTGGAAAGATGACCAGGTTTCTCACATCATCTGTCTTGAAAGGGCCCCCAAGAGCTAGGGATTCCTCCCAAAGGACAGCTCACCCAGATGGGGCAGAGCCTCAAGTGCCCAGCAGATACAAGGACAGATAGCAGAAAACACTCTTCCCTGGGAGGGGCACCCATGGCCCATGGCTCTGCAGCCCATGTCCTTGGCAGCTACCACTACACTAGGCCTGAGGGATGAAAGTCACTTCACTTCACAAGCTCGTTCCCTCCACCAAGGAAGTAGCCAAGAAACATCTTTGGGTCAAAGAACGGTCAGCCTATCAGAGCAATCAGGGCCTGCACTTCCTGATGGGACAGACAGGAGGCAGGTCCCTCTCCAAGAGCTCTGGACACTTCACCTAGAATACTGTTCACTCCACCCCCATAGGCCCTTTGATCTGAACCCCAAGTACAGAGTACAGAGACAGGTGTTAGGAGTTCTTGTAGGATACAGCGTTGAGTGTCCAGGATGTCCACTGAAATGCAAGAGCCAAATGGCTTGTTTCCCAAGGACATTCGGCCAGGCACAGACCACAAAAGACTTAAAGAATTATTAAAGAACTAACTGACCACTGACTGATCTTGTGACAAGCACTATGTGCCACTTATTACACCATAAATTCTGCCTTCCCTTCTGAGACTCCATTGTCCAATATGGTAGCCACTAGCCAAATGTTCCGCAGAGCACTGGAAATGTGGAAAGTTGGAGTTGAGGATGTTCTGTAAGGCACACACAGGATTTTGATGACAGTACAAAAATGGAACACAAAATGTCTCATTTTAATACTGATTTCAGACTGAGATGATTACTTTGTATATATCAAATTAAGTGAAATACACTTTTTTTTTGAGATGGAGCCTCAGTCTGTCACCAGGCTGGAGTGCAGTGACACGATCTCGGCTCACTGCAACCTCCACCTCCCAGGTTCATGCGATTCTCCTGCCTCAGCCTCCGGAGTAGCTGGGACTACAGGTATGTGTCACCACGCCCAGCTAATTTTTGTATTTTTAGTAGAGCTGGGGTTTCACCATGTTGGCCAGGATGGTCTCGATCTCTTGACCTCATGATCCTCCTACCTCAGTCTCCTGAAGTGCTGGGATTACAGGCATCAGCCACTGTGCCAGGCCAGTAAAATATACTATTAAAGTTCATTCCATCTCATGGAAAGAATGTGTCCCCCCAAAATTCATATGATGAAGCTCTGACCCCCAGTGTAATGGTATTTGGAGATGGGACCTTTGGGAAGTAGTGAGGGTTAGATTAAGTCAGAAGGGTGGGGCCCTCAGGTAATGGGGACAGGATTCACAGTCTTATAAACAGAGGAAAACACCCCCTAGCCCCATCCCACCCATCATGTGAGAATGCAGTAAGAAGGCAGATGTCTGCAAGCCAGGAAGAGGGTCTTCACCAGAACCCAACCATGCCAGCACCCTGCACCCTGGGCTCAGACTTACAGCTTCCAGAACTTTGACGATATAAATTTCTGCTGTTTAAGCCATCAGTCTACAGTATTTTGTTATGGAAGTCCCAACTAAGACACAGCTGCTGCTTCTTCCTTTTATTAACATGACTACTAGAAAACGTTGTTTTATATGTATACATAGTTCATATACTATTTCTGTCGCCAGGACAGCATTCTTCTAGATGTTCCTTCTAGCAGGCCATTGTGTGCTGCACAGGGTGGGGGTTATTCCAAACAGCAAGCCAGGAGCTTGAAATAAAAGGGCATCCCTGAAGCCAAAACAACGGAGGGTCAGGTCCGCTCCAAACTGGGCCTGGGGCAGCTCTTTTCACAGTTCCTCACAGGTCAGGGACTGGCTGGTGTGACTACACGAAATATCCAGTGACCCCCGACCTTCTTCCCAGGACAGGATACACCGCTCAGCACTGCCTAAGCTAGGTGGCTGAAACGGAGGAAAAAGAAAGAAAATACACTCCCCTTCCAGGGGTCTGATGCCACCCTGCCCTGCCTAATGAGGGAGGTGTGAGACTGGTGTGGTCCCCAGATCCCAGGTTTGAAGCTGTCCTGTCTCGGGAGGAAGCTCTCCTAAAGGCCTGGGCTTGGAAGAGCCCCAGCACTTCCAGGGATCAGGCAAGCAGCGGGTCTGGAGGCAGCCCGGTGGGCTGCTGTGTGCCTCTCAAGTCAGCTTGCTGCCGCCCTCCCTCTGGCAGACCAATGCCTCCCCTGTCACTTTCAAGCCCTCCTTGGGGAAAATGCATCCCAAGGGAGCGGGGCAAAAAAGAGGAGCACAAAGTCCAACACGACCACCACTTTGCCTCCAGCACACAGGAAGCGGCTCCAGGAGAGCTGCAACACCCTCTTCCATATGGTTCTCAGGTGCCAATTGGTCTTTGCCTTCCCGTCTCCGCACTCAGGTTGTGCGCGCGCTACTAGCCTACAGAACTCACTCGCTTTCGGTGTAAACTAAGCCTCACGACGACGCAAAAGAGGAGGTAGAACTAGGGTGGGAATGGGACGGAGATGCCAAATCCCCAAATCTCCACCTCCGCAGCAGCGTGGGGACTCCGGCCCCGCCCCTGCACGCCCGGCCCCGCCCCTCGAGGGTTTCCCAGACTCCAGGCTGCTGCCACCGTGGGCGGCTGGGGACCCGCGCTGCATGTGTAATGGGGGCTGGGAACAAAGACGCGCAGGACCCGACGGCCGGGTACCAGCCGCCCCGACCTTCTCGCCAGAGCTTCAATGCCCAGCTCCCCACGTTTCCCAGGACTGGCCAGGGGACGTCCCGGCGCGCCTGCCGCGGTTAGGCGTACCCGGGCACCACTGGGACAGGGAAATTGGTGCTTGGGCCGCAGGAGAAAAAAGCTTTACAGGCGGAACTCCGCTTGTTTACGCCCGCACCCACATACCCCCAAACACACATGCGCTGGCCGAACACCTCCAACCACACGCCCGCAGCCGCCGGGGAGCTGAGCGCGGGTCACCCACCCCGCCACGTGCCTCCCGGAGGCCCGAGCGAACGGGGACCTGTTGGTTTTCCATCTTACCCACCCCCTCCCCTCCCAAGTGCCCAAACAAAGCGGTCCCGCGAAGCGACCACACTCCGCATCCCGGGGCCAACGGCAGGGAAAGAGGGAGCAGGTGGGAGCCAGCACCAACAGCCCACTGGGCCGGTAACGCGACGCAGACTGGTGGCAAGAGATGCAAGGGACTTTGGGCTGCGTGAAGCCGCCCCCCTTCGCTTCGCTACACTTAGTGACTCTGAGGGACGTGCAACCCTCCCCGCATGCTGCCGCTGCTGCACCTACAATCCTGCCACCCCTAATGAGATCTGCCCACCCCTCTTGGCCGCCTTCCCCACGCTCAGGTTTTCCTCACTCTTTCCCTGGGTTCCACGCGCCCGCGTAGCCCGAACTCCGACCCTGAGGCTCCGGGTCCCGGCCCCCATCGCAGGGGCACCTCTAGGAACCAGAACTCTGCAGACGACTGCACAAACAAGATCGTGTCCCCAAGATCGGCGAGCTGGGCGCCCACCGCGCCCCCAGCCCCAGCCCCGGGAGATGCGAGCTGAAT
>NW_012106419.1:1089798-1117047 GCF_000951045.1 Mandrillus leucophaeus
CCCTGAGGGGCGGGGCCCCAGAGAAACAACAACACGGAGGCCCCGCCCCCAGCCCGCGCCCGGTGGGAGGACGCGCATGCACCACCCTGCGCACTGGGTGGTGGACGGAGGTGGCGGGAGTGGGTTCCTGACCACTTTGCCCGGGAGCCTGTGGCCACTGCACTCGCAATTAGTGCCCCGCACGCTCGAGCCCACGCTCCTGACACATGCTACCCTACAACCCCGGAATGAGTGGGTAGCCCCGGGACTCTGGGCCAGACCCCTCCGCGCCTTGGATTCCCCACCTGTGCAATGGGGGTGACGGTGGACCGTGGGAAAATCGGATGTCTTCTGATGGGCGAATTAAGTGGCAGAAAGAGGCTGACTTCCCTGAATTGACAAGCAGTCCCCTGTCTGCAATCCCTTGCCACACACTCAAAGGCACAGGTAGGGATCCTGGAAATGGTGATTTAAACCCAACCAAGTGAGGGAGGGGGCAGAGTCCCGCCCCTCCAAGCCCAGCAGGTGGAAAAGGGCCTCTGGCAACCTGCTTGCCCTCCCTAACCCCATCCCGTCTTCAGCATTTCCTGCGCCGCCCGCAGCGGCCCTGAGCTTCAATCTGCACCTTCAGAACTTCTCAATTGCTTCCAGAGCCCTGCAGTTGAAGATCTTGTCTAGCACATGGTTTTGCTGTTTTCCTCACCCCCAACTCCCTCCTTGGAGGGCCATCGTTCTCTGTCTCGGATTCCACCCTCCTTATCACACAACTAGAGCTTCGGAGGAACCTGATGGGGCTCCCAAGTAAAGAGGGAAAGACCATCATAGCTCAGGGATGAGGCTCCGAGATCCTCAGATAACATTAATTGTCCTTTGTCTCTCTACTTGACATCCTTGCTTGGAGCAGGGCAGGAGCAGCTGAAAGGGAGGTGGCACCTTGGAGGTCTGGGTCATTTCACTTTTCTGAGCCTCAGTTTTCCCATATGCAAAGTGAAGAAGTTAGACTCCTTCAGGGTCTTGCATCTTCTTAATGGCAGAAACCTATTCAAACAAAATCTTACGTAAATGTTCACTATAGGTGGAGCGAGGTGGCTCACACCTGTAATTCCAGCACTTCTAGAGGCCCAGAAGGCACTTGAGGTCAGCAGTTCGAGACCAGCCTGACTAACACGGCGAAAACCTATCTCTACTAAATAATACAAAAATTAGCTGAGCATGGTGACACACACCTGTAATTCCAACTACTCGGTAGGAGGCTGAGACAGGAGAATCGCTTGACCCCGGGAGGGCGGCGGAGGTTACAGTGAGCTGAGATTGCACCACTGCACTCCATCCTGGGTGACAGAGTGAGATTATCTCAAAAAAAAAAAAAAGTTTACAAATAAATGTATATTGTTCTGATTGACACTGATATATGGTCAACTACCCCTGGTCATCAGAGCACCAGGAACACCTCAGGGACCACACTTTGGAGGCACTGCCCAGAAAGATTTCTGGGTCTTTAAAAGTCCCTTCCAGTTCTGGGAAATCCTATATGAAAAATGATGGCCCCTGCTTGATGCAACCCCTACAGGTGACCTATTATCTAAGCCCTTTAACACAGAATTGAATACTATGCAGCTGTGTGCCAAGCAAGAAGCAGTGTTGTATGGTACACCCTAGCTGTGTGTAAGGTATCTGGTAATACCACAGGAGGCCACAGTGATAGACTGTGATAACGGAAGTAAGTCCATATCCAGTTTAAGTGTCTTTTCTAGGGAGTATAAATTGTTATCTCCATTCCAATATGGACTGAAAGGTATCAACTTATCCATGTGCCAAAAATTAGATTGGCTGGTTCCTCTCTTCTACTCCATACCAGGTCAGGTATCATCATAAGGGCTCAGAGTGGTCCAAGCTGCCCAAATATCTATGTCTTCCACTCTGACCTGTCTGGGAAGTCCAAATTTATATCCAACTGCTTACTTGACAACTGTAGTTGGTAACCTATCAGGCATCTCAAGTTTGACCTAGCCAAAGCAGAAGTCCTCGTTTTCCCCATAAATCTCCTCCCCGTTTTCCCTGTCTGAATCAATGGCATAAGCAACTACACCATTGCTCAAATCAGAACCTTATGAGTCCTACTGAAACCAGCCAAAGAGTCCCATAGACAGTTATTTTTGTTTTTGTTTTTGCTTTTGAGACAGATTCACTCTTATTGCCCTCACTGGAGTGCTGTGGCACGATCTCGGCTCACTGCAACCTCCACCTCCTGGGTTCAAGTGATTCTCCTGCCTCAGCCTCCCAAGTAGCTGGGATCCCAGGCACGCCACCATGCCCAGCTAAGTTTTGTATTTTTAGTAGAGGTGGGGTTTCATCATGTTGGCCAGGCTGGTCTTGAACTCCCAATTTCAGGTGATCTGCTTGCCTAGGCCTCCCAATGTGCTGGGATTATAGAAATTGACCCTTTTGCTGTTAAAGCTTGAAACTTATTTGTTTTATCCGAGTTCCTTCCTCAGGAAAGGACCTTCAGGCCTCTCACAAAAAGTATCAAAGAACTGAAGCCACAAAAAGTATCAAAAAACCTGAAACCAGATCACTGCACTAGATGGTGGGCCCCTCAGTCACTATGATTGCTTCCTTGCCCCTCCCATGTTCCTGTTTTCTTTCATATCCTTACATTTCTTTCCTGCTGTATAAACCCTTGGTTTTGGTCAGTCAAGGAGATGGATTTGGGACTGCACTCCCAACTCCTCAGCTGCAGCACCTGATTAAAGCCTTCTTCCTTGGCAATACTTGTCATCTCAGTGATTGGCTTTCTGTGCACTGAGCAGCAGGACCTAGACCAAACCCCTGATGTTTCGATAACAATACTTGATTCCTCCCATATACAGTCCATCAGCAAAATGGCCTCAAAAGCATTTCCATCACCCGACTACTTTTTTCCATGTACACTACTGCAACATTGTCACTGTTGCAAAAGCAGTGAACTAGAAGGGATCTTAACTGGTCCTCTGAATTCATTCTTGCCTTAAATAAATCTTCCATATAGTAACCGAAGTGGATTCCCTGCCACCATTTTGATCATGAGCTCATCAAGCAAATACTAGGCTGGTTGAGAAAGGTGATAATGGATATTTGAAAAAGGAGTTCTTTTTGGGTTTTCTGTTCCTTTGGAATGACTACAGGATTGCTAAATACCACATTTGATGTCAGACATGGGGTGACTGAAAACTGAAAGGCAAAAAAATCCAAAACCCCAAATGTCTGCTGTAGAATTTATGTCAATGAGTTCTGCCATTAAGGCATTCAGTGTGTTAGGACCACTCTTCCCTGGCTTACCCACTCTTCAACAATCAAGACCAGAAACCAAGGAAATGAGAAGAATCAGTTGAACATGACATTCTTTAGTATCAAGCTCATGAAAGAAGATGGAAAACTATAGAATTGTAATAAGACTTAGTATCTATACAATTATAATGAATTCTATTAAGGGATTAAATACATTTGTTTAGCAAGATAAACTTTGAAAGTAACCACAATTTTTATAATGTTATTTGGGGATTTCTTCATTTGAGAAAATATAAGTGGCCTCACCCTTTCTCAACTTCTGAGAGGCCCTGGTTAGACATACCCTGTAGAGGGTAATTTAGGCATAGCAATATGAAATTAGACAATTTTATGAGAGTACCATTCACAGTGTATAATTGTGGGGGGAGATGTGGGCAGTGCATGCTTTCTTTGATAGTACAATACCCCCAAGACTTAATAAGCTATCTGTTATTTCCTAGACATAATTCTCAAAGTGCTTTATTTCTTTGCCTTATTTATTTTCTTCCGGAACCTTGTACTTTTCCCTGCCTCCTTCTCTTAACTTAATGGTAGTTACTTGAGGTCAACTAAATGAATTGGCCTGGGTAGAAAGCTAACACTCTCTCTCAAGAGAGATTAGATTATGCTGTGCTAATGGAAAAATCCCAAAACCTTAATGACTTAAAAGAACAAAATTTATATCTTTCTAGTGATACATGTTCATTGGAGGTCAACAAACAAGCTCTACTCATTATAGTGACTCAGGGACACAGACTAAGAGAGCTACCTTTTGATATATGCTTCTACTATTGGAGAGACAAGGGAAAGAGAGCATGTTAAATGCTGGCTCTTAAAACTTCTACCAGACTGGGAGGATGATGGTTAGGTTGTTGGTTGCATTGTTTTTCAATCTTTCAAAATCTTCACATGAAAACACAGAATAAGCTGGGCATGGTGGCCTATGCCTGTAATCCCAGCACATTGGGAGGCTGAGGCAGGAGCATCACTTGAGCCCAGGCATTCAAGCCTAGTCTGAGTGACATAGTGAGACCCCCATTTGTTAAAAATAAATAAAAGTAAGGCTGGGCATGGTGGCTCATGCCTGTAATCCCAGCACTTTGGGAGGCCAAGGTGGGCAGATCACGAGGTCAAGAGATGGAGACCATTCTGACCAACGTGGTGAAACCCCATCTCTACTAAAAATACAAAAATTAGCTGAGCGTGGTGGCACATGCCTGTAGTCCCAGCTACTCAGGAGGCTGAGGCAGGAGAATCGCATGAACCCAGGAGGTGGAGGTTGCAGCGAGCCGAAATCGTGCCACTGCACTCCAGCCTGGTGACAGAGCGAGACTCGGATGTCTCAAAAAATAATAATAATAATAAATTAATTTAAATAAATAAAAATAAAAAACACAGAGCAACTGTATGGAAAAAACCAGACCATCCAAGTGCACTCACCAAAAAACTAGGTGACAAGATTTCCCTCAAAACATCAAAATACAAGCAAATGGAGACAAACTACTAACAGCAACAAAAGCTGTGTGGGCCAGCCTCTGCGCAAGAGGGAGCAGGATATAACAGCGTATATGACATACCTGAGAACCTCCAAGAATTCTCACAGGGTGGGGAAATGTTTAGCTCCACCCAGCAAAACTGGAGTCTTCATGGAAAACTCAGAACATTCAGTAGAGACCTAGACAGTCACTCCATAGTAGTGGAGCTAAACCAGCCCTAGATAATAAAGGCTATTGTAAACCACAATACTAAGCTAAAGGAACAAGCCTTGACATGATCAACCTGATCTATAAATTAATTTACCCACCAGAGAAACCATCACTTTTTAAAGAAATTCTATCAATCTGGCATTCAGTAAAAAAATATTTTAAATGCCCAACAGCTAATAAAAGAATTACTAAGCATAGGAAGAAGCAGGAAAATGTGACCCAAAATAAGCAGAAAAATCAATAGAAACAGATACAGAAGTGACAGAGATAATGGAATTATCAGGCAAGAATTTTACTTTGATTTGATTTTTACAGGTATTTTTGTACAAATTCATGGAGGACATCAGAAATTTTGTTGCATGTATATAATGTGTATTGTTCAAGTAATGGCATTTACGTATCCATCACCCAAGATCAATACATTTTTGTTAAATATAGTCACCCTACTCAGCTATCAGATATTGAGTTTATTCTATCTGTGTTTGTAGCTTTTAACCCAGTTCTCTTCACCCACCCACCCCAGCTCCCTACTCACCCTTCCCAGTCTCTGTTATCTATCTCTCTACCACCATAAAATCAAATATTTTAGTTTCCATATACAAGAATATATATTTGTCTCGTTGTGCCTGGCTTAGTTCACTCAAGATATATCCAGATCCATCCATGATGCTGCCAATGACAGGATTTCATTTTTTTTTAATTAAAATTTATGAGACAAGGTCTCACTATGTTGCCCAGGCTAGTCTCAAACTCGTGGGCTCAAGCAATCCTCCCTCCTCAGCCTCTCGAAGTGCTAGGATTGCAGTCATGAGCCACCATGGCTGGCCAATTTCATTCTTTTTAATGGTCTAATAGTATTTCATTGTGTATGTATACTACAGTTTCTTTATCTATTCATCTGTTAATGAGTGCTTAGGTTGATTATCTTCTCTTTTGAGAATAGTGCAGTAATAAACATGAATGGAGGTATTCATTTAATATATTGATTCCTTTTCCTTTGGGTAGCTATCCAGTACTGGGATTGCAGGATCACATGGTAATTCTATTTTTAGTTTTTAGAGAAATCTCTATACTGTTGTTTTCCATAATGACTGTGCTAGTTTACATACCCACCAACAGTGTATAAGAGTTCCCTTTTCGGCCAGATGTGGTGGCACATGCCTGTAATCCCAGCGTTATGGGAGGCCAAGGAGGGAAGGTTGCTGGAGTTCAGGAGTTCGAGACCATCCTGGACCAACAAAGTGACCATCCTGGACCCGCTTGTATCTACAAAAAAAATCAAAAAATTAGCCAGACGTGGTGGTGCATGCCTGTGGTCTCAGCTGTTCAGGAGGCTGAGGTGGGAGGATCACTTGAGCCCAGGAGGTGAAGGCTCCACTGAGCCATGATCATGACACTGCACTCCAACCTGGGCAACAAAGTGAGACATTGTCTCCAAAATTAAAAAATAAAATAAAAAAGTTCCATTTTCTCTGCATCCTCATCAACATCATTATTTTTTTGTCTCTATAATAGTAGCCATTCCAGCTGAGATAAGATAATTATATCATTGTGGCTTTGATATGTGTTTCTCTGATGATAAGTGACATTGAGCATTTTTTCATATGCTGTTATCCATTTATATGTCTTCTTTTTCAAAAATGTCTATGCATGTCCTTTGTCTAATTTTTAATGGGATTATTTGGGATTTTGTTCCTGTTCAATTGTTTGAGTTCCCTGTATATTCTGGATATTAGTCCCCTGTTGAATTAATACTCAGCAAATATTTTCTCCCATTCAACAGGTTGTTTCTTTACTCTCTTGATTGTTTCTTTTGCTTTGCAGAAGTCTTTAGTTTCATAGAGTCCCATTTGTCTATTTTTGTGTTTATGACCTGTGCTTTTGAGGTCTTAGTCATAAATTCTTTGCCTAAACCAATGTCCAGGAGAGTTTTCCCTGGGTTTTCTTGTAGTATTTTCATAGTTTCAGATCTCAAGTTTCAGTCTTTAATCCATTTTGCGTTGGTTTTTGTATATGGTGAGATATAGGGGTCTGGTTTCCTTCTTCTGCATGTGATTACCCAATTTTCCCAGCACTATTTATTGAAGAGGGTTTCCATTCCCCAATATAAGTTCTTGTCAGCTTTGTCAAATATTTGTTGGCTATAAATATGTGGCTTTATTTCTGGGTTCTCTATTCTGTTCCATTGGTCTATGTGTCTATTTTTATACCAGTACTATGCTATTTTTGTTAATACAACCTTGTAATATATTTTGAAGTAAGGTAATGTGATGCCTCCAGCTTTGTTCTTTTCACTCCGGGTTGCTATTGATAGGTGAAACCAGGTGGACTTCTGGATCGGGTGGCAACTTGGAGAACTTTTCTGTCTTACAAGAGGATTGTAAAATGCACCAATCAGCGCTCTGTAGCTAGGATTGTAAAACTCACCAATCAGCACTCTGTGGCTACCTAGAAGTTTGTAAAATGTGCCAATCAGCACTCTGTAAAAATGCACCAATCAGCTCTCTGTGGCTACCTAGACGTTTGTAGAATGGACCAATCAGCACTCTGTAATCTGGACCAATCAGCACACTGTAAAATGGACAAATCGGTGTTCTGTAAAATGGAGGACCAATCAGCAGGACATGGGCGGGGACCAATAAGGGAATAAAAGCTGGCCACCCCGGCCAGCAGCGGCAACCCACTCGGGTCTCCTTCCATGCTGTGGAAGGTTTGTTCTTTCACTCTTTACATAAATCTTGCTGTTGCTCACTCTTTGGGTCTGTGCCACCTTTAAGAGCTGTAACACTCACCACAAAGGTCCACAGCTTCATTCTTGAAGTCAGCAAGACCAAGAATCCACCAGAAGGAACTAACTCCAGACACATCTTGGCGACCACAAAGGGACTGTCACCAAGTGGTGAGTACCATTGGACCTCTTTCACTTGCTATTCTTTCCTATTTTTCCTTAGGATTCAGGGACTAAACACCAGGCACCTGTCAGCCAGTTAGAAGCGACTAGCATGGCTGCCGGACTAAAGACATGGGTGTCAGGCTTTCTGGGAAAGGGCTCTCTAACAACCCCTGACTCTTTGGAGTTGGGAGCGTTGGTTTGCCTGGAACCAGCTTCCACTTTTCCTGTACTTCTGGGCTGAGCCAAGGGTTGACAGAGAGGAAAGCCATTCAGCTCTGAGGTCCCAACAAAATGTTGGTTGACCCTGTAGCCATGAGCAGAACTCTCAAAGTTACATTGCCCAAGCAAGACTCGCCCATCTCTCCTATCCATCCTGACTCTTGCCTCCTGGTTCCTAACACCTGTCAGACAAACTTCCTCCTGCCTCTCTTCTCTGAGACTATCCCACTTCTGAAAACCACTCCCTGTTTCTGGTGCTTTTCTAGTTTCTCCTATAAGAATGATTTCTAGTATAAATTTCAGGACTCTGTTCCCTCCTTTAGGCACCCAGGCTCACCAATTAGACATAATTTTTGCCCAAAGCCCTGTCGTGGTTGGGGGGCGGGGAGTGGAGATCAACTATCCTTTTAGGATCCCTCCTCAGACAAGCAGGCCTAACAAAGGCTATAGGGGGAGCCTCAGAAATGATATCTTTCCTATCCATATGATGAGAAGTGAGGGCAAAAGGCATTACTCTTCCAAGCCTGGAGATCCCTTCCCTCCCTCAACGTATGGCCCTCCACTCCATTCTGGGGGCATATCATCTTTATAGGAAAGGGTTAAGGTCCCAATACTAACAGGAGAAAATGCTTAGGACTCTAACTGGTTTTCAAGAATGCATCAGTAAGGGCCACTAAATCCGATTTTTCTTGGTCCTCTTTGTGGTCCAAGAGGAAAGGCAAGGGTGCAGGTTTTCAAGAATGTGTCAGTAAGGGCCACTAAATCCGACCTTCCTCAGTCCTCCTTGTGGTCTAGGAGGAAAACTATTGTTTCTGCTGCTGCATCAGTGAGCACAACTATTCTGATCAGCAGGGTCCAGGGACCATTGTGGATTCTTGGGTGGGCGGGGGGTAGGGTGCGGGCAGAAACAAACCAAAACCATGGGCGGTTTTTTCTTTCGGATGGGAAACACTCAGGCATCAACAGGCTTATCCATGAAATGCGTGCTAAGCCTTTGGGACCAATTTGACCCAAAAACCCTGAAAAAGAGGTGACTCATTTTTTTCTGCACTACGTCCTGGCCCCAATATTCTCTCTCTGGTGGGGAGAAATGGCCACCTGTGGGGAGTATAAATTACAATACTATCCTGCAGCCTGACCTTTTCTGTAAGAGGGAAGGCAAATGGAGTGAAATACCTTATGTCCAAGCTTTCTTTTCGTTGAAGGAGAATCCACAACTGTGCAAAGCTTGCAATTTACATTCCACAGGAGGACCTCTCAGCTTACTCCCATTATCCTAGCCTCCCTATAGCTTCCTGTCCTATTAATAATAGGCCTCCTCTAATCTCCCCTGCCCAGAAAGAAACAAGCAAAGAAATTTCCAAAGGACCACAAAAACCCCCAGGCTCTCAGTTATGTCACCTTCAAGCTGTAGCGGGAGGGGAATTTGGCCCAACCTGGGTACATGTCCCCTTCTCTCTCTCTGATTTAAAGCAGATTAAGGTAGACCTGGGGAAGTTTTCAGATGATCCTGATAGGTATATAGATGTCCTACAGGGTCTAGGGCAAATCTTCGACCTCACTTGGAGAGATATCATGCTATTAGATCAAATCCTGGACTTTAATGAAAAGCATGCGGCTTTAGCTGGAGCCCAAGAGTTTAGAGCTACCTGGTATCTTAGTCAAGTAAATGATAGAATGACAGCCGAAGAAAGGGACAAGTTCCCTACCAGTCAGCAAGCTGTCCCCAGTATGGATCCCCACTGGGACCTAGACTCAGATCCTGGGGACTGGTGTTGCAAACATCTGTTGACCTGTGTTCTAGAAGGACTAAGGAGCATTAGGAAAAAGCCCATGAATTATTCAGTGATGTCCACCATAACTCAGAAAATCCTTCTGCCTTCCTCGAGCAGCTACAGGAGGCCTTAAGAAAATATACTCCCCTGTCACCCGACTCCCTCAAAGGTCAATTGATCCTAAAAGATAAGTTTATTACCCAATCAGCTGCAGATAGCAGGAGAAAGCTCCAAAAATGAGCCCTGGGCCCTGAACAAAATCTGGAGGCATTATTAAACCTGGCAACCTCGGTGTTCTATAATAGGGACCAAGAGGAACAGGCCAAGAAGGAAAAGGAAAATCAGAGAAAGGCTGCAGCCTTAGTTATGGCCCTCAGACAAAGAAATCTTGGTGGTTCAGAGAGGACAAAAGGGAGCAGGCCAATCAGCCAGTGGGGCTTGTTATCAGTGTGGTTTGCAAGGACACTTTAAAAAAGATTGCCCAGTGAGAAACAAGCTTCCCCCTCGCCCATGTCCACTATGCTGAGGCAATCACTGGAAGGCACACTGCCCCAGAGGACAAATGTTCTCTGGGCCAGAAGCCCCCAATCAGATGATCCAACAACAGGACTGAGGGTGCCCAGGACAAGCACCAGCTTACGTCATCACCCTCACTGAGCCCAAGGTACGTTTAACCATTGAGGGACAGGAAATTGACTTCCTTCTAGACACTGGCTTGGCTTTCTCAATGTTAATCTCCTGCCCTTGTCAGCTGTCCTCAAAGTCCATTACCATCTGAGGAATCCTGGGACAGCCTGTAACCAGGTATTCCTCCCACCTCCTCAGTTGTAATTGGGTGACTTTTCTCTTTTCACATGACTTTCTTGTTATGCCTGAAAGTCCCATACCCTTATTAGGGAGGGACATATCAGCCAAAGCTGGAGCTATTATCTACATGAATATGGGGAACAAGTTACCCATTTGTTGTCCCCTGCTTGAGGAGGGAATCAATCCTGAAGTCTGGGCATTGGAAGGACAATTTGGAAGGGCAAAAATACCCGTCCAGTCCAAATCATGCTAAAAGACCCCACCACTTTTCCTTATCAAAGGCAATATCCCATAAGGCCTGAAGCTCATAAAGGATTACAGGACATTGTTAGACATTTAAAAGCTCATGGCTTAGTAAAAAAAAAATGCAGCAGTCCCTGCAACACCCCAATTCTAGGAGTACAAAAACCAAACGGTCGGTGGAGACTAGTGCAAGATCTTAGACTCATTAATGAGGCAGTAATTCCTCTATATCCAGTTGTACCCAACCCCTATACCCTGCTCTTTCAAATACCAGAGGAAGCAGAATGGTTCATGGTTCTGGGCCTCAAGGATGCCTTCTTCTGTATTCCCCTGCACTCTGACTCCCAGTTTCTCTTTGCCTTTGAGGATCCCACAGAACACATGTCCCAACTTATGTGGACGGTCTTGCCCCAGGGGTTTAGGGATAGCCCTCATCTGTTTGTTCAGCCACTGGCCCAAGGTGTAGGCCACTTCTCAAGCCCAGGCACTCTGGTCCTTCAGTATGTGGATGACTTAATTTTGGCCACAAGTTCAGAAGCCTCATGCCAGCAGGCTACTCTAGATCTCTTAAACTTTCTAGCTAATCAAGGGTACAAGGCGTCTAAATCGAAGGCCCAACTCTGCCTACAACAAGTCAAATAGCTAGGTCTTATCTTAGCCAGAGGAACCAGGGCCCTCAGCAAGGAACAAATACAGTCTATACTGGCTTATTCTTGCTCTAAGACATTAAAACAATTGCAGGGGTTCCTTGGAATCACTGGCTTTTACCAACTATGGATCCCCAGATACAGCGAGATGGCCAGACCACTCTATACTCTAATCAAGGAGACGCAAAGGGCAAACACTCATCTAGTAGAATGGGAACCAGAGGCAGAAACAGCCTTCAAAACCTTAAAGCAGGGCCTAGTACAAACTCCAGCCTTAAGCCTTCCCACAGGACAAAACTTCTCTTTATACATCACAGAGAGAGCAGGAATAGCTCTTGGAGTCCTTACTCAGACTCGTGGGACAACCCCACAACCAGTGGCATACCTAAGTAAGGAAATTGATGTAGTAGCAAAAGGCTGGCCTCACTGTTTATGGGTAGCTGCAGCAGTGGCCATCTTAGTATCAGAGGCTATCAAAATAATACAAGGAAAGAATCTCACCATCTGGACTATTCGTGGTGTAAATGACATACTAGGTGCCAAAGGAAGTTTGTGGCTATCAGACAACCGCCTGCTTAGATACCAGGCGCTACTGCTTGAGGAACTGGTGCTTCAAATATGCATGTGTGCAGCCCTCAACCCTGCTACTTTTCTCCCAGAGGATGGAGAACCAGTCAAGCATGACTGCCAACAAATTATAGTCCAGACTTATGCTGCCTGAGAGGATCTCTTAGAAGTCCCCTTAGCTAATCCTGACCTTAACCTATATACTCCTGGAAGTTCATTTGTGGATAATACGATACAAAGGGCTGGTTATGCCGTAGTTAGTGATGTAACAGTACTTGAAAGGAAGCCTCTTCCCCCAGGGACCAGCGATCAGTTAGCAGAACTAGTGGCACTTACCCGAGCCTTGGAACTGGGAATGGGAAAAAGAATAAATGCGTATACAGATAGCAAGTATGCTTATCTAATCCTACATGCCCGTGCTGCAATATGGAAAGAAAGGGAGTGCCTAACCTCTGGGGGAACCTCCATTAAATATCACAAGGAAATCATGGAGTTGTTGCACGCAATGCAAAAACCCAAGGAGATGGCAGTCTTGCATAGCCAAAGCCATGGGGAAGGATGGGGAGAACAGCAGCATAAGCAGCTGGCGGAGGCAGGGAAAGACCAGAGGAAAGTCAAAGAGAGAAAGAAAGAGGAAAGGTGAGGGGGGAAAGACAGAAAGTCGGAGAAGGAAAGGTGGGGGGAGACAAAGTCAAAGAGAAGGAAAGAGAGAGAGGAAGAGACAGACAAAGAGGGAGTTAGAGAGAGGAAGAGACAGAGACAGAAATCAGAGAGAGAAAAAGAGAGACAGAGAAGAAAGAGAGACAGAAGTAGTAAAGAAAAAAGTATGTACCCTATTCCTTTAAAAACCAGGGTAAATTTAAAACCTCTAATTGAAGGTCTTCTCTGTAACCCTGTAACACTCCAATACCACCTTGTTGTCAGTGTAACCAAGAGCATAGCCCAAAAGCACTGAGGCCACTGACAATCCATAGCCTTCCTATCAAAAATCCTTAACCCAGCAGGTTTCCTAACAGGGGATCTAAATCTTAATTAAGTACCATACAAATGTCTGACCAGACCTAGGAGGGTCTCCCTTTGGCACACGATGGTTTAGATGGTTCCTCCCAGGCGATTAAGGGAAAAAGACACAATGGGTATTCAGTAAGTGATAAGGAAACTCTTGTAGAAGCAGAGTTAGGAAAATTGCCTAATAATTGGTCTCCTCAAATTTGCGAGCTGTTTGCACTCAGCCAAACCTTAAAGTACTTACAGAATCAGGAAGGAGCCATGTATACCAATTCTAAGTTAATATGGACTGAACTAGCAAAGAATAATTGAAATCCCAAACTTACAAGGTTTTCAACAAAAGTAAAGTTTGCTAAAAGTTAACAGTGTAACATGTATTATCCTAACTTCTAATCTTGAGGAAATCAGACCCTATTAGTGCCCCTCAAAGCTAAAGTCTGTTAGCGCAGGGCCATACAACTAATAACCCTACTTATAGGGTTAGGAATGGCCACTGCTACAGGAACCAGAATCGCCAGTTTATCTACTTCACTATCCTACTACCACACACTCTCAAAGGATTTCTCAGACAGTTTGCAAGAAATAACAAAATCTTTCCTTACTCTACAATCCCAAATAGACTCTTTGGCAGCAGTGACTCTCCAAAACCTCCGAGGCCTAGACCTCTTTACTGCTGAGAAAGGAGGACTCTGCACCTTCTTAGGGGAAGAGTGTTGCTTTTACACTAACCAGTCAGCGATAGTATGAGACACCATCCGGCATTTACAGAAAAAGGCTTCTGAAATCAGACAATGCCTTTCAAACTCTTACACCAACCTTCTGGAGTTGGGCGACATGGCTTCTCCCCTTTCTAGGTCCTGTGACAGCCGTCTTGCTATTACTCACCTTCAGGCCCTGTATTTTTAACCTCCTCGTCAAATTTGTTTCCTATAGGATCGAGGCTGTCAAGCTACAGGTGGTCTAAAAATGGAACCCCAAATTAACTCAACTAACAACTTCTACAGAGGACCCCTGGACTGACCCACTGACCCTTTGGCTGGCCTAGAGAGTTCCCCTCTGGAGGACACTACCACTTCAGGGCCCATCTTTGCTGCTATCCAGCAGGAAGTAGCTAGAGTGGTCATGGCCCAATTCCCAACAGCAGTTGGGGTGTCCTGTTTAGAGGGAGAATTGAGAGGTGAAGCCAATTGGACTTCTAGGTCAGGTGGGGACTTGAAGAATATTTCTGTCTTACAAGAGGATTGTAAAATGCACCAATCAGCACTCTGTGGCTATCTAGAGGTTTGTAAAAAATGCGCCAATCAGCACTCTGTAAAAATGCACCAATCAACTCTCTGTGGCTAGCGAGAGGTTTGTAAAATGGATGAGTCAGTGCTCTGTAATTTGGACCAATCAGCACACTGTAAAATGGACCAATCAGTGTTCTGTAAAATGGACCAATCAGCAGGACATGGGCAGGGACAAATAAGGGAATAAAAGCTTGCCACCCCAGGCAGCAGCGGCAACCCACTCGGGTCTCCTTCCATGCTATGGAAGGTTTGTTCTTTCACTCTTCACAGTAAATCATGCTGCTGCTCACTCTTGGGGTCCTTGCCAGCTTTATGAGCTGTAACACTCACCACGAAGGTCTGCGGCTTAATTCTCGAAGTCAGCGAGACCAAGAACCCACCAGAAGGAAGCAACTCCGGACACACTATGGCTATTCAGGCTCTTTTTGGTTCCTTATGAATTTTAAGATTGTTTTTTCTAATTCTGTGAACAATGATGTATTTTGATAGATATTATGTTGAACCTGTAGATTGCTTTGGGCAATATGGTCATTTCAGTAATATTAATTCTTCTGTTCCAAGAGCATGGGATATTTTTCCTTTGTTATGTCTTCTTCAATTTCTGGTCATCGGTTTCTTGTAATTTTCCATGTACAGGTCTTTCACCTCCTTGGTTAAATGGGTTCCTAGGTATTTTATTTTATTTTTTGTAGCTATTGTAAATGAGATTGCCTTTTAAAAAAAAATGGAGACAGGGTCTTGCTCTGTCACCTAGGCCAAAGTGCAGTGGTGCAATCAGCTCACTATAGCCTTGAATTCCTGTGTTCAAGCAATCTTCCTGTCTCAGCCTCTGGGTAGCTGGGACTACAGGCACAGGCCACCACACTTGGCTAATGTTTTATTTTATTTATTTATTTATTTTTTTTGAGTCGAAATCTTGCTCTGTCACCAGGCTGGAGTGCAGTGGCACGATCTTGGCTCACTGCAACCTCCGCTTCCTGGGTTCAAGTGATTTGCCTGCCTCAGCCTCCCGAGTAGCTGAGATTACAGGCATGCCCCACCACGCCTGGCTAATTTTTGTATTTTTAGTAGAGATGGGGTTTCACCATTTTGGCCAGGCTGATCTCGATCTCCTGACCTCGTGATCTACCTGCCTCAGCCTCCCAAAGTGCTGGGATTACAGGCATGAGCCACTGCACCTGGCCTATTTTTATTTTTATACAGGGTCTCACTACGTTGCCCAGGCTGGTCTTGAACTCCTGGCCTTAAGTAATCCTACTGCCATAGCCTCCTAAAGTGCTGGGATTACAGGCATGAGCCACTACACCTGGCTGGGATTGCCTTCTTGATTTATTTCTCAGCTAGATCATTATTGGTGTATAGCAACACGACTGGTTTTTGTACATCGTTCATTCATCAAATCTAAGAGTTTTTTGGTAGAGTCTTTAGGTTTTTCTGGATATAGGATCATATATCGTTTCATCAACAAACAGGGATAATTTGACTTTCTCTTTTGCAACATAGATGCCTTTTCTTTCTTTCTCTTGCCTGATTGCTCTGGCTAGGACTTCCAGTTCTATGTTGAATAGTAGTGGTAAAAGTGACTTGTTCCAGTTCTTAGAGGAAAGGCTTTCCACTTTTCTCCATGCAGTTTGATGTTAGCTGTGGATTTGTTGTATATGCCCTTTGTTAATTTGAGGTATGTTCCTTCATTGCCTAATTTCTTGAGAGTGTCATGAAGGGATGTTGAATTTTATCAAATGCTTTTTCTACTTCTGTTGAGTTCATCATACGGTTTGTGTCCTTCATTCTGTTGATATGGTGTATCATGTTTATTGATTTATATATGTTGAACCATCCTTGTACCCCTTGTATAAATCCCACATGATTATGGTGGATTTTTTTCGTTTTTGTTGTTATTATTATTATATTATTATTTTAGAAGGAGTCTCACTCTGTTGCCCAGGCTGGAGTGCAGTGGTGTGATCTTGGCTCACTGCAACCTCCACCTCCTGAGTTCATGCAATTCTTCTGGCTCAGCCTCCTCAGTAGCTGGGATTACAGGTGTCCACCATCATGCCTGGCTAATTTTTGTATTTTTAGTAGAGATGGGTTTTCACCATGTTGGCCAGGCTGGTCTTGAACTCTTGACCTCAGGTGATCTGCCCACCTTGGCCTCCCAAAGTGCTGGGATTACAGGCGTGAGCCACCGCACCCAGCCCAGGTGTGTTATCTTTTTGATGTGCTGTTGGATTTGGTTTGCTAGTATTTTGTTGAGGAATGTTGTATTAATGTTCATCAGATATATTGCCCTGTAGTTTTCTTTTTTGCTGTGGCCTTTTCTGGTTTTGGTATCAGGGTGATGCTGGCCTCATCACCTGGGTTTCAGTGATTCTCCTGCCTCAGCCTCCTGAGTAGCTGGGATTACAGGCACACACTGCCATGCCCAGCTAAATTTTGCATTTTTAGTAGAGATGGGGTTTCACCATGTTGACCAGGATGGTCTCAATCTCCTGACCTCGAGATCCACCCACCTTGGCCTCCAAAAGTCTTGGGATTACAGGTGTGAGCCACTGCATCTGGCCAGAAGTAACTATCTTGCTTTTGATTTTACAGGCTCCTAGGTGGAAGGGACTTGCCTTGTCTCAGATGAGACTTTGGACCTGTACTTCTAGGTTAATGCTGAAGTAAGTTCAGACTTTGGGGGACTGCTGGAAGAGAATGATTGTGTTTTGAAATGTGAGGACATGAGATTTGGGAGGCGCCAGGGGTGGAATGATGTGGCTTGGCTGTGTTGCCACCCAAATCTTGCATGGGGGCTGTGGCCTCTTTGTTTTGGCCAATGTCTCCCCTTTGGAACAGGTATATTTACCCAATGCCTGTACTTCCATTATATCTAGGAAGTAACTATTTTTTTTTCAATTTTGAGTTATAATAATCCCCATGTGTCAAGGGCAAGACCAGGTGGAGATAATTAAATCATGGGGGCAATTTCTCCATGCTGTTCTAATGATAGTGAGTTCTCATGAGGTCTGATGGTATTATAAGAGGATTCACTCAGTGCTTATTCTCTCTCCTGCTGCCCAGTGAAGAGGTGCCTTCTGTCATGATTGTAAGTTTCCTAAGGCCTCCCCTGCCTTAGGGGAACTGAGAGTCAATTAAACCTCTTTTCTTTATAAATTACCTAGTCTTGGGTATTTTTCATAGCAGTGTGAGGATGGACTAATACAAGACCTTTTTACATTGTATCTCCCTGAGAATCACTGAGACTCCTGTATCTGAATGTCTAAATATCTTGGTACACTTGGGAAGTGTGATGGTTAATACTGACTGTCAACTTGACACTTCATCTTTCTCCCATGCTGGATGCTTCCTGTCCTTGAGCATCAGACTCCAAATTCCTTAGATTTTGGACTGTTGGACTTATACCAGTGGTTTGCCAAGGGCTCTCGGGCCTTTGGCCACATACTGAAAGCTGCACTGTTGGCTTCCCTGCTTGTGAGGTTTTGGGACTCAAAATGGCTTCCTTGCTCCTTGGCTTGCAGATGGCCTATTGTGGGTCTTCACCTTGTGATTGTGTGAGTCAATACACAATAATAATTAATAAACTCCCCTTCATATATACACTTATCCCATTAGTTCTGTCCCTTTAGAGAACCCTGACTAATACAGGAAGTTTTCATTTATTGTTTCATTAAATAGGTTTTCTAGTTCTTTCTTTGTCTCTTCTTCCTTGGAGATACCTATAATTCAAATATTTGATCATTTTATGTTGTCTCAAATGTCATAAAGGCTTTGCTCATTTTTTAAAATTCTTCTTTATTTTTGTCTGACTGGATTATTTCACAAGACCTCTTTTCAAGTTCTGATATTCTTCTCTCTGATTTAGGCTATTGTTGAAGCTTTCAAATGTATTTTGTATTTCCTTCAATTTATTTTTCATTTCCAGAATTTCTGTATGATTATTTTTCAAAATATCTATCTCTTTGGTAACTTTCTCATTCTCCTGAATTGTTTTTCTGATTTCTTTGTATTATTATTCAGAATTATCTTGTATCTCACTGAGCTTTATAATAAATATTTTAAATTCTTTATCTGAGATTCCAAAAATTTATTTTTGATTAAGGTCTATTACTGGAGAATTATTGTATTCCTTTGAAAGTGTCATATTTCCTTGCTTTGTTGTGTTCCCTGTCTCCTTATATTGACATCTGTGCATCTGTTCTAATAGTCACTTCTTCCTATATTTGAATTTATTTTCATATGGGAGGACTTTTTCCTGAATACGTATCTACAGTTTTGCTGGGTAGGGTACTTTGGCTTTCATTCTGGGTGCACACAGTAGTGTAGTCCTTGTCTGATTTTCTTGGCTATAAACAGTGCCACTGGTATCTGTGACTTCTTCAGTAACATAGGGTGTGGTTATTAGTGAAAGCTGTGGTGAAGTTTTGATGGGGAGTGGGATGCCAGGTGGGCCAGTCTTCAGGCCCCAGTGGTGGCAGTGGTGGACTGAGCATGCCTATCTTTTTTTAGAAGCAGGGTTTTTGTCACCCAGGCTGGAGTGCAATGGTGCAATCATAGCTCACTGCATCCTCAAAATCCTGAACTCAAGCAGTCTTTCCACCTCAGCATCCCAAGTAGCTAAGACTATAGGTGTGCACCACCACACCTGGCTAATTTTAAAAATAAATTTTTGTATACATGGGGTCTCACTTTGTTGTCCAGATTGGTCTCAAACTCCTGGCTGCAAGTTCTTCTCCCATCTCAGCCTCCCAAAGCACTGGGATTACAGGCTTGAGACACCAAACCTGGTCAGCATGCCTATCTTTGTGCCCCAGAGCAGTATATACTGGCACCTGTTTTAGCAGTTACCAGGGGGGCAATTCTTGAGCCTCCAACTGACTTGCTCAAATGCAGGTAATGGAAGCAGTGGGTTGGATTGGTGGGTGGGTTCTTGAGCTCCTGGGCAGTTGGCATGGCATGGGCAATGGCAGTAGCAGTGGCAAGATGCTTGTCTGCGTCCTGAGCAGTGTGCACTGATGCTGGCAGTGAGTGCAGTGGGCTGGGTGGGCCAGTCTTCAGGCCCCCAGGTGATTCTTGCAGGTAGTTGCTGGCTGAGGTGGTAGTGGCTTGGAGTTTAGGCCCAACATCAGGCCCCCAGGAAGAGTGATCCAGTGTCCAAGCAGGTGGATTGGGTTAGGCAATCCACAGGTCTCTGGGCCATGGGCTCTGTCTTGAGAGGAAAGGCTAAGCCAGGATGAGTGGGCTTGTGCTCAGACCCTGAAATGGTGAGAGCGGGCACCAGCTGTGTGTGGATGGGGGCAGGGCTATTCTCAGATTCAAGGCTTGGGTAAGGGACAGTAGCATCCATGTACAGGCCTTGCCACTACAGAGAGTGTGGCGCCCTTTGAACACTGAATGGACCAGAGACAAGCATACACAGAGCTCGCTTGGCAAGGGGCATGGCACATGACAGAGGCAAGGTAAATGTGTATTTCACCCATTTCATGAATCCCTATGATCCTGGGGAAAGCCTTTGCTTCTTTGAACCTCAAGGAGAAACAGAAAACAGAATGATCCTAGCACAAAAGACCCTTACCCACCAAAAGAGGATGGAGGACAAATGTTTTAACTGATTTTTTCATTACAACATACTGAAATATACTGGAGGGCATCACAGAGTTATTTGCTCCCACTACAAGATGATTTGATAGGTAAAATGCCCTACAATCCAGATGCAACTCCCAGAAGTCCAAAAAATGAAATGAGTGAGAAGAAATGAAAATTGGATTTTTTCTCCACACACCCTCTGAAGCTGCTGCCCCATGGGACAGCCACTCAACAGGAAGGATCTTCTGGAGATCATGGGGATAGGAACCACTGGGCTTTGCTCTTCAGCTAGGCTACCACCTCATCATGGACAGTGGTTGTTGATGGTTTACATGACCTTATGACACTGAGACCAGACACATGATTGAAATTACAAACCCACACATGGAAAAAGTCACTGGTGCTCTACAGAGAATGAAAGCTGTGGCCATGCATGGAGGATGGGACACTAGTCTGCTTCAGATGGAGGGCAGCCACCTCAGAGGAAGTCAAGAAACTGGCCTGGGACATAGGAATCATGAAAACAGACCTCCAAAATAATTGGACAAAACTGCCAGCACAAGTGGACGACCAGAGAAAAGTGAGGGGCGCTGTTCAGGAAATGCAACTAGCAACATACTTTCGTCAAAGAAAGATGTCTTATCATAACAATGTTTTCAGCTACAATTCTAAGCAAAAAGAACAAAGCTGGAGGCATCACACTACCTGACTTCAAACTATACTACAAGGCTACAGTAGCCAAAACAACACGGTACTAGTACCAAAACAGACATATAGACCAATGGAACAGAACAGAGACCTCAGAAATAATACCACACATCTACAACCATCTGATCTTCGACAAACCTGACATAAACAGGCAATGGGGAAAGGATCTCTTATTCAACAAATGGTGCTGGGAAAACTAGCTAGCCATATGCAGAAAACTGAAACTCAACCCCTTCCTTACACCTTATACAAAAATTAACTCAGGCTGGATTAAAGACTTAAATGTAAAACCCAAAACCATAAAAACCCTAGAAGAAAACCTAGGCAATACCATTCAAGACATAGGCATGGGCCAAGTCTTCATGATGAATACACTAAAAGCAATTGCAACAAAAGCCAAAATTGACAAATGGGATCTAATTAAAGAACTTCTACACAGCACAAGGAACTATCATCAGAGTGAACCTACAGAATGGGAGAAAATTTTTGCAATCTACTCATCTGACAAAGATCTAATATCCAGAATTTACCAGGAACTTAAACGAAGTTACAGGAAAAAAACAAGCATCCCCATCAAAAAGTGAGCAAAGGATATGAATAGACTCTTCTCAAAAGAAGACATTTATGTGGCCAAAAAACATAGGAAAAAAAGCTCATAGAATAATGCAATCAAAACTGCAATGGGATACCATCTCACGCCAGTCAGAATGGCGATTATTAAAAAGTCAAGAAACAATAGATGCTGGCAAGGCTGTGAGAAATAGGAATGCTTTTACACTGCTGGTGGGAATGTAAATTAGTTCAATTATTCTGGAAGACAGTATGGCAATTCCTCAAGGATCTAGAATAAGAAATACGATTTGACCCAGCAATCCCATTACTGGGTATATACCCAAAGGAATATAAATCATTCTACTGTAAAGACACATGCATGCGTATGTTTATTGCCACACTTTTACAATAGAAAAGTCATGGAACCAACCCAAATGGCCATCAATGATATTGGATAAAGAAAATGTGGTACATATACACCATGGAATACTATGTGGCCATAAAAAGGAATAAGATCATGTCCTTTGCAGAGACATGGATGAAGCTGGAAGCCATCATCCTCAGCAAACTAACACAGGAACAGAAAACCAAATACCACATGTTCTGACTCATAAGTGGGAGTCAAACAATGAGAACATATGGACACAGGGAGGGGAACAACACACACTAGGGCTTATGGTGGGGTGGCGGGGGAGGGGAGGGGAGAGAACATAAAGGATAGATCAATAGATGCAGCAAACCACCGTGGCACACCTGTACCTATGTAACAAACCTGCACATTCCGCACATGTTTCCTGGAACTTAAAGTAAAATAAATTTTAAAAAATTAAAAACATTTTTTAAAAGAAGTCTTCAGCTGAGCTATTGGTAGCCAAGCATTTACAGTTGCACCTTACCATTCTCCACACCAGCCTGTCTTGATGCCCACAATCCACTCTTGTGAGAAGGAGCTGGGTGACACAGGAGTCACCTAAGACAAGAGGAGAGGAAAGTTCCACCCATTGGATGTCTGTATTTAAAACTAGATCCAAGAGCCAGGCTCAAAACAATCTAAGTGCAGAATGTCATGTCTCAGCCTGTACAAACTGCAGAAACAAAAATATATAGAGGTTGCCTGGGAGGGAGACCAGTGGAACTTTATGACCTTCAGGGTGGAGTACTCATAGGCTACATCCAGAGCAGAGCAGGCGAGCTGTTCCTCCAATGAGCACAAGATGCTCCTATAAGGCTGGTGGCAGTCAGACAGGTTATGTTCAATCGAAGGAGTCAAGTAACCTTCATCCAGTGAGTCTTCTGAAACATCCCGCTCTTCTACCTCCAGGAACTGCCTGCTGAGCCTGGAGGGTGGAGAAGATTGAAGATAAACACCAGAGGGAACCAAAACCACAGTGCCCAGCTGACTAAAGGGAGGCCTCCAGGAAAGGCCAGAGAAAGGAAAGGGCAGGCCCCTCAGAGAAACAGAAAAATCCTTCCTATGGGGCAGAAGAGAGAGTGCAGCAGAGGCTCAGTGCAGTGGGCAGACAATGAGCTGAGGACGAACGAGATGGAATGATCCCTGTACGAAATGGCCATGACACACAGTGCACATGGAGGGACATCAAGGTGCATTCAGCACTTTTGCATAAATTGTGTTGAAAGCAGCATGCAGTGGCAACATGAACACGGGCTCTTGAGTCTTCCTAGAATCTTAGCGATATTGTATCTTCACCATCTCTTTTTCTCAATATCGTAGCATGATATGAAGTTTTTCATTCACTTTCATGCTATCATACACTTGCATACATGGTAACACCAAGACACAGCCATCAGATGTGCATCTCCAATTCACATTAAGCAATAAGAATAGAAAAGGGGACTGCAGAAAACACCTGTGATAGATCAGTTCAACTGAGTCAACTGAAGACAGGTTAGTACAATTGAGAGGAATCAATAAGAGGGGATAATATAAATACAGTATACAATGAAAACAGGCAATGCTAATAACATAAATATTTCATGATTGGCTGAATAGATGGAACAAACATTCAGCATGTTCTGTTTTTTCCTGCATCTGGAATCTCTAGATGTCCACACTGAATTAACTGTCTTCAATTCCTTAGAATTACCTGGGGCATGATGGGTCTTGGACCTCCTCTTTGTTATGTTTAAGTTCTGTAAATAATTTCAGACAGGGAGAGACAAATTAAGCAGATTCTCCTACACCCATGAATAATCCACCATCCAATCCTAACACAGAGCCATCAGTCTCCTCAGTGTGAGAAGAGGACACTGTGAGAGAAATGTTTCGGGAGGCCTGAGGTCCTGTCAGGATAGAAATGTCTTGGGTTTCCCTGAGCCTAGGGGTGAAATCTCTCTATTCTTGTAGACCATTATCTCAATATGATCTGTCCTGAGACTGTGCAAACAGGTAAGCAATATTTTTTCATACCAATTCAAAGCAAATACCCCCAGATGTTTTCTAGAAAGGAAACTGCAATATTTAGCCTTCTCTCATCAAATACCCAGATTGTTCACAGCTTAGAGCATTTTAAACACTGAAATTGGAAGGGTAGAGGGAATCTACAGACCCTTGAATCAAAATTAATCTCTGAAGCTACACGGTAACATTGGCTATTTGGGCATCTAGGAGTGACAGTGCTCAGTCTTGCTTCCAGAAACATGCCAGCAAGGCAATGGCCCGCTTAGCTACAACAAGCCAACATCAAAGACAGAGAATGGGCCTGGGTTCAATGAAACCTTGGTGCCATCTTCCACAGAAAGGTAGACAAAGATGCCACTGACCTTGGGTAGTCATAGAACTTCAAGGGACATGGTTGGGAAAAGAAATTTATAAGGAACACAATAATAGCTGGCAAGATAAATGTTATTCAGATTAAGACATCTCACAGACACCTCTTGGATATATGCTGCACAGGTTGGTGTGAATTTGTCACATCTGTCTTGGGTCCAATATCCTGACAGTGGGCCCAAGATGACACAGGCATGGCCCGAGACAAGGAATAGAGCAGAGCTCACAGACCCAACCCATGTCAGTGTTTCAAATTCAACTCTAGAATCTGATTCAAAACAACTTGTGTCTATGATTCCTGGGCACATTGATGACTCTCTAAGCCCACGCTGGGGCTCAGGGTGCAAGGATTATGAGGTCTACCTGAGACATCATTTGGATGTTTATCACATTGACAGTGGAGCACTCCTCCCTCATCAGGAGCCAAGCGGACTTGCTGGTCCTCAAATGAGTACAAGGTGCTTCTGTAAGACAGATGGGAGCCAGACAGGTCAGCAGGAATCAAAGGAGTCAAACAACATCCATCCCATAACTTTCAGGGGACTTCCTGCTCTGCCACCTGTGGCATCTCCCTGCTGAGACTCGTGGGGTAGGTTAGACTGAAGGTCTGAGGTTAATTCAAGGGGGCCAGGGACCAGAGACTCCTAGATGGATTTGATGGAAGGCATAAGGCAACGGTTGCAGAAAGCAAAGGGGCTGACCCAATAAAAGGTACAAATTATTCTCTTCATGGTGGGACAGAGTGTGGCTGCCATCAGATGTTGAGAGAGAGAGAAAGATAGAGAGAGACAGAGATAGCATGTGTTCAGTGAATTGCCCAGATTAGAAACTCATGGGAAAAGAGAAACAAAATTCTCATATTTTGACATAATGTGGAGTTGTTTTGTTTTTTTTCAAGTTTCTTCTCTTGTGTTCAAATACTTGCCAACATGCTGACACCAAACAGTTATCTCACCCTGGATTTAACCACATGGAAGAGGACAGGTGACATCAGGAAATCCATGAGTTTGGTGAGTTCACTTGGGTCAACTGATTGTAGATTACTATGCTTGAGAGAGATTAAGCAATTGAAACCAGGCTGAGGCAGGAGGATCACTTGAGCCAGGGAGGTCGAAGCAGCAGTGAGCCATGATTGCACCACTGCACTCTACCTAGATGACTGAGTGAGACTCTGTCAAAAAAAAAAAAAGAAAGAAAGAAAGAAAGAAATTGAAATCTATATGAGTACCACAGTAATAAAAAAAAATTGTTCAAAAGAATAATTCGTACATGACCAAATGGATAAAATATTTCTATTCGGCCAGGTACGGTAGCTTATGCCTGTAATCACAGCATTTTGAGCGGCCAAGGTGGGCATATCAGGAGGTCAGATCGAGATCATTTTGGCCAACATGATGAAACCCCGTCTCTACTAAAAATATAAAAAATTAGCCAGGCGTAGTGGCAGATGCCTGTAATCCTAGCTACTTGGGAGGCTGAGGCAAGAGAATCACTTGAACCTGGGAGGCGGAGGTTGCAGGGAGCTGAGATCACGCACTGCACTTCAGCCTGGGTGACAGAGCGAGACTCCATCTCAAAAAATAAAAAAAAATTTAAAAACTTCTATTCATCATTTCCTATTTTTCACTGGGTCTTCAGTCTCCAGATGTCACTATTGAACTAACACCCCACAAATCAGAGTTACCTGGGAGACACTGGCTGTTTCCTTTCCTCTTCTTCATTATCATTTTGATTTTCTGCAAATAAGCGGGTCACATTAAGCAAATTATACTCCACACATGACCAAATCAGTGTCCAATCATAGCACAAGGACATAAACATTCCCAGCATCAGAATATGGTATTCTCACAGAAAGTGTCTAGGATGCCCTAGGTTAAGTCTTAGGAGAAGTAGATGGGCCTGCTTTCCAGGTCCGTGGGGCCGAATCTTCCTCTTCTGGTACATCATAATTCCATATCCTCTGACCTAAGCCTGTTAAAGAGTTAAACAAAACTTTTTCCCCAAGATCTTAGAAACTGGCCTAATTTCTAGAAGTGTTGCTGTGATGCTGTCCTGTCTCATCAGATGTCATTGTTGTTGAATATTTAGAGGAGTTTACACACAAGACTGAACTGATGGATATATTCTAAAAACCCTTGCATAAAAGAGATTCTGCGATGTTACACAGAAACACTGCCCATGAGTAGAGTGGAAAACTCAGGGCCCAGCCTTGCTTTATGGAAACTTATAAGCAAGGTAAAGATAGAAGTGTTTATGTACTGGTTTCGAGGTAACTGCTAAGCTAACATAAGCCCACTTAAAGGAGATAGAGACTGGGCCTGAGAGCAGTGAACCCAGGGAAACAACGTCTCCAAATCTATAGGAAAGGCTGCCAATGGCCTTGAATAGGTATAGAAACTCCATGGACATTGTTCAGGGTCACAAATTACATCACTGCAGGGGACAAGAGGCATTGGATCCAAGATAGGAGGTCTGACAGGTGCCTCCTGTATACCTCCTGTACACAGGTGGGTATGAGTTTATCACACCTGCATGGGACCCAATAACCTGATACTGGGGCCAGGGAGACTAAAGTATGGCACGGGCTGAGGAGGAGAGGGAAGCCCCCTGACCCACCTGATATTTGTGTTTAATATTTAATCCTACTTCCTGATTCAAACCAATATGTATCTATAGGCCCTGTCCTCAGAGTTGAACTTTCTCAGCCTAGGCAGAGGTACAAAGGACGAAGAATATAGAGGCTACCTGGGAGAATGTTTAGCACTTCCTCTTCCCCTTTGTAATGTGAAGATTCACTGCCTACATCCAGAGCAGAGTCGACTTTCTCTTCCTCAGGTGTGATTTTGGCACACCTCTGAGGCAGGGGGAGTCAGAAGGGTCACGGCAAATTGAACAAGTGGCAGAATATTCCTCCAGTGAATTCTGAGGGACATCCTTTTCTTCAGCTTCCTGTACCTCCCTGATGAGCCAGGTGGGATAGAGATGACAGAGGTGACAGAAGATTAAACCAAGAGGGATTGGACCCCAGGGAGTTTTAGAGAGTTTTGACAGGAGGCATAAGAGAGTGGTCCTGGCTGGGCATGGTGGCTCACGCCTATAATCCCAGCACTTTGGGAGGCCGAGGCAGGCAGATCATGAGGTCAGGAGATCGAGACCATCCTGGCTAACATGGT
>NW_012106419.1:1117382-1125588 GCF_000951045.1 Mandrillus leucophaeus
TGGCTGCCATGGGGGCCAGAGAAGAAGAGAGCAGCTGGTGCTCTTTGCACTGAGCAGATAGGATCTGAGGAGGGAGGAGACTCAGCTATCCCTGTATGGTGCAGATGTGATATACAGCACACATGGAGAACCCTAACAGCTGCTACACCATGTGGCTAAGTTGGGTTGAATTTAACATACTCTTACCAAGGGAATACAGGCTGAGCCACTCCAAAGATTGTGTGCCTTCTAGGTCTTCTTCTAATATTCTAATATTGTGAAATGAAAAGTGAGTACTTTTGGTCTAGGTACTTTTCTTGGTGTGCAACTTTGCTAGTTACTTCCTAAATCCTCTCCTTGTTAACTCTTTGCTATTTATCTTACCTAACAAGAACCTAAATGACAACTGCATAGGAAGCAAATAAACATCTTCTTCTAGTTTTCTTTTTCTTTTTTTTTTGAGACGGAGTCCCGCTCTGTTGCCCAGGCTGGAGTGCAGCGGGATCTCGACTCACTGCAAGCTCCGCCTCCCGGGTTCACGCCATTCTCCTGCCTCAGCCTACCGAGTAGCTGGGACTACGGGCACCCGCCACCATGCCTGACTAATTTTTTGTATTTTTAGTAGAGACGGGGTTTCACCATGTTAGCTAGGATGGTCTCGATCTCCTGACCTCATGATCCACCCGCCTCGGCCTCCTAAAGTGCTGGGATTACAGGCGTAGGCCATGGCACCTGACCTTTCTTCTAGTTTTCATTGCAGAAGAGAACAGTTCTAGTCAGTGTGTGCAGGAAATCCCTAAGGCTGGTAAGTTCACCTCAGGTCATGCTTACAGGTACCACAAAGAAAACAGACAACCATGTTAAGGGGGCTATTTTATTATTGAATGAGTGCGCTAAATTACTACAATCTGCAGTTTTGTTCATCCTTGCATCTGGAATCCATGACTACTTTCACCTCCCTTGTGTTCTTTCTGAGGCCTTTTCCATATTTTACCTATCCATTACCAGCTCCTGATTGTTCATTGTTAACTGGGGGCAAGTGGTTCTCCGACTTTTTCAACCTTCTCATCTTTGACATTTTCATCCTCAACTTTATCATTTTCTGAAAACTAATGCAGTAGTGTCCATTTGGATATTTCCCACTTCACCCACTGCAAACACAGTGAGCCATATGACCACACAGACATGAACAGAGACATGAACATCTATGTACAAGTCAGTGTTGCACTGAAAGCTCTCATGTTTTGTCTTTACCTCTCATGTTTTCTGCCCTGGTGTGGTTCCTGATCCATCAGACAATCTGTTTCTGATCTGGAGAGTCACCATCATGACATGGGCCAAAATTAAAAATACCTTTTCCCACCGTATCACTGGAGGCTTAGCCCAGCTTCTCTCTGGACTTTGGCAGCTGTCTCCCCCATCTGGACACAAATCTGATTCCCAGGAACAGTCTCTTTTGTCCCCTCACAGCTCTCACTAAAACCTGTTTCTTTCTTTTAGGAGAGGACAACCAACCCTGTCCCCCACCCTTCCATTCGTTAGGAAACTTCACAGACCCTCCAAGTGGCTTCTGCTGTGTTGTCCCAGGAAATTCTCTCTGCCAAGAGTGTTCCAGTCTTAACAACTTTCCTAACACCACATGCTACTACATCAACTATCTTATCTAACATCACACAGTGAGGAACTTTGTCTTATTTTGAAATACACTCATGTGTGTTCCCACATTTGAATGCTAGATCTACCATGCAAGAGATAATTTGTCCCCATTTCCAGTTAGACACAGACATCCAGGAAGGATAAATTGCTGGCCCACAGTTGCTAAGACAGTGCTGAGAATAGAGTCTGGGAACTTCCATTCTCAGTCCAGGGCTCTCTTCACTCTTCACAAGCTGCCTCCTGTCACATCCTCCTTCCTGTCCTTTAAAACTTGATGGATGCTGCCTCTTGGTCCAAAGGCCTGTTCCATCAAGGAGGAAGTAGGCTTTTGCCATACTGTGACCTCCAACCCCTGACTTTCCCATCTCTCTTCCTACACAAGAAGTCCTGGTCATGTCATGGCACTAACGTTTAGTGGAAAGAAAGACCACTAATAAAATTGTCATTGTGCAGGTGTGGAGGTCTGGAGTCTTCTCATAAGCCTAGGACTTTGCATTATCAGGGCCCGTGACTACCTTACCTGGGCTGAGCTCGCGGACAAGGCACTCTGCCAGCCTGCGCCCCTCAGCCAGCTGCTCTCGGAGGTCCTGCCCCTGGTGGTTGTCAGAGTCATCATCAGTGAGAAGGGCCTTGAGATGCTGACTGAGTAAGAAGGAGGCCTCTCTCCCTTCCCGTAACTTCTTCCTCAGCTGGGTCAGCTCTAGTGCCTGAGAGTGAACTAGGGCTTTGTATCGCCTAAGGTAGGATAGTAGAGAAAATATAAGAGTGGAGAGGGATCAGTGATCATTTCAAAGAGTTGCAACAGAGATTTTTTTGAGAATATCCTCAAAGAGTCCTCCAAGCAGAATTTTAGCACATGTTGGTGAAATGCCTCTGGCAAAGAGGAAAAAAAATTTTAATAAAAGGCTTCCTCTGTATTAGAGTGCTCCTACAGGATTCCTCAGCATTCCATTCGTCCTTTTCCTCTGTAAATAAAACTAGCTGTCTTCCCAAATTTGTTTCAGAAAGATGCCCCTTTAGTTTCTCGTTTTGATTGCGGACATTTCCATGTAAAAATGCACATAGTACATTACGCAGTGACTGGACACAAAGCCACACAGAGAAATGTGGCCAGGTATAGCTGAGGTTACTCAGAGAGATGAAAGAATGCACGAATGACAGGGTCAAGAAGAAAAGATTCTTTGAATGAAATAATGTGAAGCCAGTAAGTCAGGAGGTGATTCTAGGGATAAAGAAAACATGGTATTTATTTACAATGGAGTACTATATAGCCATAAAAAAGAATGTTATTTTTTCATTTGCTGCAGCATAGATGGAACTGGAGGTCATTATGTGAAGTAAAATTAGCTAGTTACAGAAAGACAAACATCGCATGTTCTCACTTATTTGTGGGATCTCAAAATCAAAACAATTGAACTCATGGTGATAGAGAGTAGAAGAATAGTTACCAGGGGTGGGGAAGGGTAGTGGGGTTGAGAATATGAGGATGGTTAATGGATACAAAAAAAATAGAATGAGTAAGACCTAGTATTTGATAGCACAGCAGTGTGGCTATAGCTAATAATTTAATTGTACATTTAAAAATAATTAAAGGAGTATAATTGGATTCTTTGTAACATAAATAACAAATGCTTGAAGGGATAGATTCCTAATTTTACATGATGTTATTATAACCCATTGCATCTCATGCACCCCACAAATATTAAAATAAAACATTTAAAAAGAGAAAATGTAGTGGTGATTACACAATGTTTTGAATGTACTAAATGCTTCTGAGTTGTTCACTTTCCTTTGGTTAATTTTGTGTTATGTAAGTTTTGCCTTGATAATGACTTGTTTTCGAGTCACAATTGTAGCCGGTAATTTACTAGTATTGTTGTTCTCTAATTGTTGTATACATGTTTGCACGACATGTGCCTGCTATATAAATTCCTGCCCTTCTCCTGGCCCGGATTAGCTCTTATTTGTCCAGCTGAGCTGCCCCCGTCAGAGACTCACACACCTTCCACCTGCCTGCCCCACCACACAGAGCCTCCCTCACCTGAGCTCCTCAGCTTGTGTCGACTTCTCTGCCAGCTTCTCCTCCTTGAACTGCATCTTCTCCCCCAGCACAGATTCTGTGATGCCTTTGTGCTCCTCACACTCTGAGAAAAGACACACTTGTCTCGGTGGGAGGTTGGACATGTCACTGCATACAGGCGAGAAGTCAGGATCCACCCCAAGGACACAAGGATCCCAGGTACCAGGCTCTCAGCAGCACTTGATGCTGTCACTTACAGGTACCACAGTGTCTGGCAGGAGCAGCCTCCTCTTTAGGTTTCTTTAAAGCAGATGCTCTGTGCTACCATCGCTTCTCCTAGTGCAGCCAGCAAGAGCTTTGCCTTTTGGGCCTCAACAGAAGCGCCACATCTTTACCAACCTTCCAAATACAAGGCAGCTGATACGCCCCAATTTACGGATGAGGAAAGAGAAACTCAAAAGCACATAAAACAACTAGAAAATATGACTCAACTGAAATGAGGCAGAGTCAGAATTCACATCCACTAAGGTGTGACTCTGAATCCCGGGCCACTTTGCCAAGCCTTGCAGCCTCTCCTGTAAAACACTGAGCTGGAACATAAAGCAGAGATTTACTGTACCCTCGGGAAGGCCTCTAGAACTATGGGACTGATAGTTCTCTCGTATTGGGAATTTAAACCACAAATATTGCCAAGATTTTAAAAAAATCATATCTGAATACAATTAAGTGCAATGTGAGGCCTGAGACCATAAGTCCCTGAAGGAAATACGCCCAAATGCTAACAAAATATCTGCTAAATTAGGAATAGTAGAATGAAGAAGTAATAAATAGGTTTTGCTCTGTGCCAAGAACTATTCTAGAGGATTTGAAAGAACAAGGTCCTGTACTTTATTGCAGCAATTTACAGAGGTAGGAATTATAGGACCCTATTAACAGATCAGGAGACTGAGGCAAAGAGAAGATAAACAACTTGGACTGGAGCCCAGGAGACTAGCCCAGGGTCCCTCCTCTCCACACTGCACTGCTACCTCAGCAGAGTCTTGAGTACTCTCTTTCTTCCTCGTTAGGAATAAGAGCCTCTGCTCTGGGAAGCAGGACTTCCCTCTCAGCAGGGTCGTCCCTGCTCCTGATGCTGTCACTTACGGATACCACAGGTTCTATTCAGAGCAGACTCCTCGTTAAGGTCCTGGAAAGTAGGGACTATGAACTATCAGCATCTTTCTCCCAGTGTGGACACCACAAGGCTTTGCCTAATGGGCCTCAACAGATGCTTAAATTAAATTCTGCAAGATTTTATATGGTACAGAAAGGATCCTGGTAAAAAATGGTTCAGCTTGTTGCTGAGAAAATCAGGCAATTTTATGCTTGCATCAGGCATCAATAACTGAGATTTTAACTCTAATCCCACCCTACACCTCACTTCAAATATAGAAAAGTTGCTAAACACTTTGTGTCCAGTTTTTCGATTCTCAGGAAAATGTGGTTTTATAAAATACCCACTTCTACCTTTCTGGGAGTAGGGGAAGGATGAAGTTTATTGTGATGAAGAGAAGAGAGGAATCGGGTCTAAAGAGTATTTAGTTGCTCAGAGAGAAGACAGTGATCATTCATCACTTTGGTGATAGTGAACCTATGGAACTTACTGTATTTCTGTAGCTGGTTGGCCAGACAGTAAGCACAGCTTCAGAGACAAGAAATTTCTCTTTGAGGTCTTGGAACTGCTGTTCGCTCATTTTCAGCTGTGAGCGCAATTCCTGGTTGATTTCTAGGATGTTCATTTCTGCTCTCTCATTGTACAAAGGACTGACAGATTCTGCTATGCTGATGTTTGTGGCAGAAGAGGTAGAGCCAGGAACCGGGAGAAGAAACCCAAACACAAGATGGGTTAAAAACTAGTGAAATCATGAGGTCAGGAGTTCAAGACCAGCCTGACCAATATGGTGAAACCCCATCTCTACTAAAAATACAAAAATTAGCCAGGCATTGTGGTGCATGCCTGTAATCCCAGCTACTTGGGAGGGTGAGGCAGGAGAATCGCTTGAACCCGGAAGGCAGAGGTTGCAGTGAGCCAGGATCATGCCACCGGACTCCAGCCTGGGTGACAGAGCAAGACTCTGTCTCAAAAATAACAACAACAACAAAAAAACACCCTACTGATATCAAACAGGTTTAGTCAGGACTGAGATTAACTGTCCTGAAATAACTGAAATTCTTAACTTACTGTTCAGGAAAACTTGATCAACACCCAACACCTCAAAGTCCTTAACTGCCAAAAACAAAGTTTAAGGTGCCAGAGCTTGGAGCAGAAGGCACTGCCTGTAGCTCAGACTCTGAAGGGAGTGAGGGAAGCAGTGTCCAGTAGGTCAGGTAATGGTCTGCCGTCACTATAAGAGAATTAGAAGATGGGGATGTCATGGAATCTTGGAGCCCCTGCCTTCCACCTGCCTAGGCCATGCTGAAACACAGGCCTCCTGATCTCCCCTGAGGGTCACCACCAATGGGGACAACTCCCTAAGCTGTCATTCTGGGTATCTGTGTACCCTTGTGACAATACAACAGACCTATCTCTTTCCCAATAAATCTAAGCATATTTCTCATTGTTCATCCCTTACATGCATAAAATCATCAAGGCAGAAATAATTTCTCAACAGGTTTTATTCTCAATGGTTATGATGAAGTCACCCACCTTCTCTTTAAGTAAAAAACAGATCTGAAGGCTTTTCTGCAAGTGAAAGATGTGGAACTTTTAGACTGCCATGATGTGCTTTTCTGAGACTTCTGCAGTTTTCTCTGTATCCTCTAAAATATGTAGGACCAAAAGCAGAATATAATACTGCATGAGTGAATAATTCATTTTCGAAATGTTTTCTATCTCAATATTCTTCTTGTGGCATCCCATTGTTACTTTGGTTTCTATTACGGGGTAGCATGTTGGCTTTTCATTACGCTTAAGACCACATTGATATCCCTACTGCTGAAGCTCTTCCCCTCTCTATGGGTTGGTTTGTTTTTTAATGTCTCTAAACACTCCATTTCATACTTGTCAGTTATGGATGTCATTCTAGTACCACAAGAGCTCTTTTCAAGTGATCAAAATCATTTCCATATATCTTCTGAAAACATGCAGAGACCACCTCTCTTGGGAAGTCTTGTAAACCTGAGGCTATTTTGTTGTTTTCATTTCAGTCCCCCATATATTAAACAGAACAGGCCCACGAGTGGTTTTTATGGAATATTGCTTGTTAGATGTTTTTATAAGTTGGCCTGACACCATTGACTTGTGGTTGTCTTCCACTAAAAGAACATGGTGAGATCAAGGTCATGGTCGGAGGTGGGGCTGCTGATCTGCAGGGTCCATTTGCAGTAGAAGGTGAGGTTGAGTTAATAGGGACAAGCAGGGGACAGTGATCCTCTGAAACCGCCTCAGTTTCTCAGTTTCAGTCCCCACCCAGGTTTTGTGAGCCTGAGACTTGGGAGATGGCCTTCTTCAGTGGCCCACAGCCTGGGCCAGTGGGTGAGGAACATGCATCCCTCCCATACATTTGTCCTGGTAGGGCTTACCCCCAACACCTGGCAGTGGCAGCCCACACTTATTCTATTATGCACCACCCCCACCACAGCTGCAAGAACCTCCACCCAGCTGGCAACCAAGCCCCAGTGGCAACTTGTGCCTAGTTCACGTCCCAGTCTCCATTCCAGTGGTACTTCCTTCCTGGCACCAGCAGCTGTAGCCCATGCCTCACTTCTTAGTCCTGGCCATAGGACCGTTCTCAGCTCATTCTGTAGTCCCAACCATGATAGCCCAAATTTCCATAATGCTTCTGTCCTGATGCCACTGGGCCCCAGGACAGCATGCAGTTTCCCAAAGTCTGTGTTTGAAAATGGCACCTTGCTGTAGCTGCTTAGTTTTCAGGAAGGGCGTGGGACCCAGTTCGAGCTCTCTCCCTGGGGCAGTTCTGTCCCATGGTCTCACAGCAGCTACCTATGTTAGTTTCAGGGGTTGGCAGGGTTGAGGGTTGTCCTGTGGCTAGGATTGCAAGATTCCATAGAGGAGATGTGGGTTGCTCCATCTCTCACTTACCTATGTTGGGAAGTCATTCCTGGCTCCCAGCTGATCCTGACCAGCGGACTGTGTCTCTCCTTTCTCCTTCTCCACATTTGGTGTTTCCTGTCACTTCTCTGTTGAATTCCAGCAAATCCTCTTGGGTAATGTATTTGAAGTGTCACTGTCTATACACTATTTTGTTCTTCTAAGTGGGAGAGGCAGGAATGAAATGCTTCTAGTCATCTTGAAGCCTTTAGTCAAGGATTTTTAAATTTATTGTTTTCTAGGTATCACAGTAATTTTAGAGCTACAGTAGTAATAATAAACTTAAGATTCAGAATACATGCCAGCTCATCATCCATCCTCTAGCTGACGATTTTTAAAAAGCCATTGGCCAGGTGAGGTGGCTCACACCTGTAATCCCAGCACTTCGGGAGGCCGAGGTGGGCAGATCACGAGGTCAGGAGTTCGAAACCAGTCTGACCAACACGGTGAAATCCCCTCTC
>NW_012106419.1:1128313-1129412 GCF_000951045.1 Mandrillus leucophaeus
AAAAAAAAAGAAAAAAGAGCCGGATGTGGTGGTGCACGCCTGTAGTCCCAGCTACTTGGGAAGCTGAGGCAGGAGAATTGCTTGAACCCAGGAGGTGGAGGTTGCAGTGAGCCAGAGATTGAGCCACTGTACAGCAGCCTGGGCAACAGAGTGAGACTCTGTCTCAAAATAAAAATGAAAAAAACAGAATCCTTGGTGCAGAGCTTAAAATTATGCCAGAAAGCAAAGAGCTCCCCTCCTCGGGGACTTGCCTTAAACTGGCCTGGTTTGTACATTTTTTGCTGGATGCATCAAGAAGCAATCTGTGACAAATTCTGAGGCTCTTCCTTTAAGCCTGCCGTCCACGCTAAGAGAAGTTGGTGTCTCCCTCCTGGGAACTGTTTTGCCTCCTGTTCATCTGTGAACTGTTTTGTTTTTGTTTCTAATTACTCTCTACCCTATCCGAATTAGGGCTTCTACCACTGCTGATGAAAAACCACAAAGGGGCCTACTTGAGCCAACATCTTAGCTAAGTGAGTAAACCTGCAGGGGTTTGGTAGTGGACTCTGTCACCGCAGAAGCATGTACGCCTTTGGGAGAAGAATTGCGTCACAGCCAGAGGGACAAAGCATGGATCGTGGGTGATCCTGGAGAAACGAGTTTCCAGAGATTGTTTTGCATATTCACTTGCACATCATTGTCTGGGTTGGACATGGGTATTGGACTTCACTGAGGCTTTAAATATGTATATCCTGTTATCAATTTAAAAAATTATCCAAGTGGTTGAATCCTGTGAGACTTGGTAAGTGTGTGCAAATCAAGTATACGTGACTTTTCAACCTCTTATTTCAATGTAACTTTTTTTTTTTCCAAGACGGAGTCTTGCTCTATCACCCAGGCTGGAGTGCAGTGTCACGATATCGGCTTACTGCAGGCTTTGCCCCTTGTGTTCAAGTGATTCTCCTGCCTCAGCCTCCCAAGTAGCTGGAACTACAGGCACCCACCACCATGCTCGGCTAATTTTGTTTTTGTATTTTTAGTAGAGACAAGGTTTCACTGTGTTAGTCAGGATGGTCTTGATCTCCTGACCTCGTGATCCACCTGCCTCGGGTCTCCCAAA
>NW_012106419.1:1132227-1134977 GCF_000951045.1 Mandrillus leucophaeus
AGTTCGAAACCAGTCTGACCAACACGGTGAAATCCCCTCTCTGCTAAAAATACAAAAATTAGCCAGGTATGGGGGCGTGCACCTGTAATCCCAGCTACTCAGGAAGCCAAGGCAGGAGAATCGCTTGAACCAGGAGGCGGAGGCTGCAGTGAGTGGAGATCGCGCCATTGCACTCCAGCCTGGGCAACAGAACGAGACTCCATCTAAAAAAAAAGAAAAAAGTCATTATAAATATGGACTTCTAGAGACATGCAATATCATTTTTTAAAAAGACTAAATGGATGGAACTGATAGCAGATTAGACATTAAAGAAAAATGAGATCCATGAAATTGAAAACATAGCAATAGGAAGTGGCCAAAATAAAATCCAGGGAGAAAACACTGGAAAAAAGTGAACAGAGACCCTCCCTATGATCTGTGGGAAAATATAAACTTGTCTAACATAGGTATAGCCAACATTCTGAGGAATAGAGAAAAAAAAATTCTCTATAAAATGTTAGAAATTTAGAAATTTAGAAAAATTTAGAAATTTTAGATATTGTAGAAATAATGGCCAATATTTTTCCAACTTTGATGAAATTATAACCCCACAGATCCATAAAGCTCAGTAAGGTCTTAAACGCACATAATGATCAAATCACTGAATATCAATGATAAAAAGAAAATCATAAAAGCAGCCAGAGGAAAAAGACATATTAATTATGTGGGAAAGAAAAATGATAAAATTAACGGAGGACAGAAGCTTATCAGAAATTATGCAAATTGAAACAAAATTGAACAGTGCTTTTAAATACTGAAAGAAAAAACAAAACTGTCAACGTAGAATTCTACATGCTAGAATTTGAAAAAGAAAATATCTTTCAAAAATGAAGGCAAAATAAAGACTTTTTGCAGACAAAGAAAAGCCAAAATAATTCAGTGCCAGCAGAACTTCACTACAAAAAAATGTTAAAAGAAGTCCTTCAGGCCAGGCGCGGTGGCTCACCCCTGTAATCCCAGCACTTCTGGAGGCCGAGGATCACCTGTCAGGAGTTTGAGATCAGCCTGGCCAACATGGCAAAACCCTGTCTCTACTAAAAATATAAAAATTAGCCAGACATGGTGGTGTGCGCCTGTAATTCCAGCTACTCGGGAGGCTGAGGCAGGAGGATCGTTTGAACTCAGGAGGCAGAAGTTGCAGTGAGCTGAGAACGTGCCACTGCACTCAAGCCTGGGCAACAGAGCAAGACTCCGTCTCACCTGACGACCCCGCCCAGACCTCAGATCTGATCACATAGGACAGTATGCACCTTAATATCCTGAAGAAGAGGCACAAAATGTTCAAGTGATGTTTAGAAACAACTTGGGAGGGTGCGTCAGTGAAATCATGCAGCCATCAGGACACAGGCTCCGGGACGTGGAGCATCATCCTCTCCTGGCTGAAAATGACAATGATGACTCTTCGTCATCCTCCTCTCAGGTTGACGTGGCAGACAGGGTCTGGTTCATCCATGACGACTGTGGCATGATCTGTGCTGATGTGACATGGCTTCCGGTCATCTATGCAGACTTTGTGGTGACTTTCATCATGTTGCTGGCTTCTAAAGCCTTCTGGTACTCTGTGGTCAATGGGGTCATCTTTAACTACTTGGCCGCGTTTGCCCTGTTGTCCCACCTGAGAACCATGCTCACCGACCCCGGGGCAGTACCCAGAGGAAATGCTACAAAAGAATACATGGAGAGTTTGCAGCTGAAGCCCAGGGAAGTGATCTACAAGTGCCCCCAAGTGCTGCTGTATCAAACCAGAGCTCACCCACCGCAGCAGTATTTGCAAAAGACATATTAGGAAAATGGATCATCACTGCCTGTGGGTGAACAATTGTGTAGGAGAAAAGAATCAAAGATGTTTTGAGCTCTTCACTATGTATATAGCTCTGTCTTCAGTCCATGCCCTGATTCTCTGTGGATTTCAGTTTATCACCTGCGTCTGAGGCAGTGGACTGAATGCAGTGATTTTTCACCTCCATTCACTGTAATCCTGTTGACCTTCCTGTGCCTGGAGGATCTTCTGTTTTTCACTTTCACTGCAGTTATGTTTGGCACCCAAATTCACTCCATATGCAATGATGAGAGGGAGATCCAGTGATTGAAAAGCGAGAAGCCCACATGGGAGTGGAGGCTGCCCAGGAAGGGATGAAATCAGTCCTTAGGGACCCTGTTACTCCCCTGGATGAATTCCTTTGTCAGCTTCTGTTTTAGGCGACTGCCTAAAAAAGGCGGTCTGGAGTTCTCAGTGTGCAGCCTTGCTCATCAGGCTGGAACTTACTTGCTCACAGACTTCCACTTATTTATTTGGGGTCTGACGGGTATCGACAGCTCATCTGTGACCAACAGGACAACTGGAACCTATACAAACCAATTGCTTGCAGCAAGCAGAGTTTTATAAATATTTATAGTCACAGATGGCAGATTCTCCACACCAGAAGAGGCTCTCCTCAGTCTCCACCTGTACAACCATGGATAGGTGATAAAATAGGATCCTTGAGCTGGGCGCGGTGGCTCACGCCTGTAATTCCAGCACTCTGGGAGGCTGAGGTGGGTGGATCACCTGAGGTCAGGAGTTTGAGACCACCCTGGCCAACATGGTGAAACCCCATCTCTATTAAAAATTAAAAAAAAAAAAAAGAAAAAAGAGCCGGATGTGGTGGTGCACGCCTGTAGTCCCAGCTACTTGGGAAGCTGAGGCAGGAGAATTGCTTGAACCCAGGAGG
>NW_012106419.1:1140317-1142719 GCF_000951045.1 Mandrillus leucophaeus
GAAGCTAAAAACCTTTTAAAAAGATTAGACGAATGGTAGTGTAGAGAAGATCTTAAATGACCTGATGAAGCTGAAAACCGTGGCACGAGAACTATGTGACACATACATAAGCTTCAATAGCCGATTTGATCAAGTGGAAGAAAGTGTATCAGTGATTGAAGATCAAATTAATTAAATAAAGTGAGAAGAGAAGTTTAGAGAAAAAAGAGTAAAAAGAAATGAACAAAGCCCCCAAGAAATATGGGACTATGTGAAAAGACCAAATCTACATTTGATTGGTGTACCTGAAAGTGATGGGGAGAATAAAACTGAGTTGGAAAACACTCTTCAGGATATTATCCAGGAAAACTTCCCCAACCTAGCAAGGCAGGCCAACATTCAAATTCAGGAAATACAGAGAACACCACGAAGATACTCCTTGAGAAGAGCAACCCCAAGACATGTAATTGTTAGATTCACCAAGGTTGAAATGAAGAAAAAAAATGTTAAGGGCAGCCAGAGAGGCAGGTCGGGTTACCCACAAAGGGAAGCCCATCAGACTAACAGCGGGTCTCTTGGCAGAAACTCTATAAGCCAGAAGACAGTGGGGGCCAATCAATATTCAACATTCTTAAAGAAAAGAATTTTCAACCCAGAATTTCATATCCACCCAAACAAAGCCTCATAAGTGAAGGAAAAATAAAATCCTTTACAGACAAGCAAATACTGAGAGATTCTGTCACCACCAGGCCTGCCTTACAAGAGCTCTCAAAGGAAGCACTAAACATGGAAAGGAACAACTGCTATCAGCCACTGCAAAAGCATGCCAAATTGTAAAGACCATTGATGCTATGAAGAAACTACATCAATTAATGGGCAAAATAACCAGTTAACATCATAATGACAGGATCAAATTCACACATAACAATATTAACCTTAAATGTAAATGGGCTAAATGCTCCAAGTAAAAGACACAGACTGGCAAATTCGATAAAGAGTCAAGACCCATCAGTGTGCTGTATTCAGGAGCCCCAACTCATGTGTAAAGACACATATAGGCTCAAAATAAAGGGATGGAGGAACATCTACCAAGCAAATGGAAAACAAAAAAAAGCAGAGTTGCAATCCTAGTCTCTGATAAAACAGACTTCAAACCAGCAAAGATCAAAAGAGACAAAGAAGGCCATTACATAATGATAAAGGGATCAATTCAGCAAGAGGAGCTAACTATCCTAAATATATATGCACCCAATACAGGAACACTCAGATTCATAAAACAAGCCCTTAGAAACCTACAAAGAGACTTAGACTCCTACACAATAATAATGGGAGACTTTAACACTCCACTGTCAATATTAGACAGATCAATGAGACAGAAGGTTAACAAGAATATCCAGGACTTGAACTCAGCTCTGCATCAAGCAGACCTAATAGACATCTACAGAACTCTCCATCCCAAATCAACAATCAACAGAATATACGTTCTTCTCAGCACTACATCACACTTATTCCAAAATTGACCACATAGTTGGAAGTAAAGCACTCCTCAGCAAATGTAAAAGAACAGAAATCACAACAAACTGTCTCTCAGACCACAGTGCCATCAAATTAGAACTCAAGACTAAGAAACTCACTCAAAAAAGCACAACTGCATGGAAACTGAACAACCTGCTCCTGAATGACTACTGGGTAAATAACGAAATGAAGGTACAAATAAAGATGTTCCTTGAAACCAACGAGAACAAAGACAAAACGTATCAGAATCTCTGGGACACATTTAAAGCAATGTGTCGAGGGAAATTGATACCACTAAATGCCCACAAGAGAAAGCAGGGAAGATCTAAAATTGACAACCTAACATCACAGTTAAAAGAACTAGAGAAGCAGGAGCAAACAAATTCAAAAGTTAGTAGAAGGCAAGAAATAACTAAGATCAGAGCAGAACTGAAGGGAATAGAGATGTAAAAAACCCGTCAAAAAAATCAATGAATCCAGGAGCTGGTTTTTTGAAAAGATCAACAAAATAGACTGCTGGCAAGACTAATAAAGAAGAAAATAGAGAAGAATCAAATAGATGCAATAAAAAATGATAAAGGGGATATCACCACTGATCCCGCAGAAATACAAACTACCAGCAGACAATACTATAAACACCTCTACGCAAATAAACTAGAAAATCTAGAAGAAATGGATGAATTCCTGGACACATACACCCTCCCAAGACTAAACCAGGAAGAAGTGGAATCTCTGACTAGACCAATAACAGGCTTTGAAGTTGAGGCTTTTTCTACCAACCAGAAAAAGCCCAGGACCAGATGGATTCACAGCCGAATTCTACCAGAAGTACAAGGAGGAGCTGGTACCATTCCTTCTGAAACTATTCCAATCAATAGAAAAAGAGGGAATCCTCCCTAACTCATTTT
>NW_012106419.1:1145237-1147504 GCF_000951045.1 Mandrillus leucophaeus
AGTAGCTGGAACTACAGGCACCCACCACCATGCTCGGCTAATTTTGTTTTTGTATTTTTAGTAGAGACAAGGTTTCACTGTGTTAGTCAGGATGGTCTTGATCTCCTGACCTCGTGATCCACCTGCCTCGGGTCTCCCAAAGTGCTGAGATTACAGGCGTGAGCCCCGGTGCCTGGCCTCAATGTAACTTTTATATGAAATAAAGTAATTAATTGACAGTTTAGAAAAAAAGAAAAAAGTGTGGGCATAGTTTTTCTTTTGTTCACATTTGAGCCCCTCTGGGAACAGTATACTTTTCCATTTTGTCCCCCAAAAATTTGTATGTTGAAGCCCTAGCCCCCAGTGCCACTGCATTTGGAGATAGCACCTGTAAGAAGGGAATGAAGATTAAATGACGTCATAAGGGTGGGGCTCTAATCCAATCTGACTGATGTCCTTATAAGAATAGAGGGGGAGGGTCCATTTCAAGATGGCCAAATAGGAGCAGCTCTGGTCTGCAGCTCCCAGCATGATCAATGCAGAAAATGGCTGATTTCTGCATTTCCAACTGAGGTACCTGGTTCATCTCATTGGGACTGGTTGGACAATGGGTTCAGCCCACAGAGGGTGAGTGGAAGCAGGGCAGGGCGTTGCCTCACCCCAGAAGTGCAAGGGGTTAAGGGATTTCCCTTTCCTAGCCAAGGGAAGCCATGACAGACTGTACCTGGAAAAACAGGACACTCCTACTCAAATACTGCACTTTTCTAATGGTTGTAGCAAATGGTACACCAGGAGATTATATCCCATACCTGGCTCAGTGGGTCCCATGCCCACAGAGACTTGCTCACTGCCACTGCTAGTGCAGTAGTCTGAGATCGACCTGTGAGGCAGCAGGCTAGCAGGGTGAAGGGGGGCATCCGCCATACCTGAGGCTTGAGTAGGTAAACAAATGGGCCGGGAAGCTTGAAATGGGTGGAGCCCACTGCAGAGCTGCAAGGCTTGCTGCCTTTGTAGACTCCACCTCTGAGGGCAGGGCACAGCTGAACAAAAGGCAGCAGAAACTTCCGCAGACTTACACGTCACTGTCTGACAGCTCTGAAGAGAGCAGTGGTTCTCCCAGCATGGTGTTTGAGCTCTGAGAATGGACAGACTGCCTCCTCAAGTGGGTCCCTAACCCACATGTAGCCTAACTGGGAGACACCTCCCAGTAGGGGCCGACTGACACCTCATACAGGTGGGTGCCCATCTGGATCAAAGCTTCCAGAGGAAGGATTAGGCAGCAATATTTGCTGTTCTGCAGCTTCCGCTGGTGATACCCAGGCAAACAGGGTGTGCAGTGGACTTCCAGCAAACTCCAACAGACCTGCAGCTGAGGGACCTGACTGTTAGAAGGAAAACTAACAAACAGAAAGGAATAGCATCAACATCAGCAAAAAGGACATCCACACCAAAACCCCACCTGTAGGTCACCAACATCAAAGACCAAAGGTAGATAAAACAACAAAGATGGGGAGAAACCAGAGCAGAAAAGCTAAAAATTCTAAAAACCAGAGGGTCTCTTCTCCTCCAAAGGATCACAGCTCCTTGCCAGCAATGGAACAAAGTTGGATAGAGAATAACTTTGATGAGTTGACAGAAGTAGGCTTCAGAAGGTCGGTAATAACAAACTTTTCCGAGCTAAAGGAGGATGTTCGAACCCATCACAAAGAAGCTAAAAACCTTTTAAAAAGATTAGACGAATGGTAGTGTAGAGAAGATCTTAAATGACCTGATGAAGCTGAAAACCGTGGCACGAGAACTATGTGACACATACATAAGCTTCAATAGCCGATTTGATCAAGTGGAAGAAAGTGTATCAGTGATTGAAGATCAAATTAATTAAATAAAGTGAGAAGAGAAGTTTAGAGAAAAAAGAGTAAAAAGAAATGAACAAAGCCCCCAAGAAATATGGGACTATGTGAAAAGACCAAATCTACATTTGATTGGTGTACCTGAAAGTGATGGGGAGAATAAAACTGAGTTGGAAAACACTCTTCAGGATATTATCCAGGAAAACTTCCCCAACCTAGCAAGGCAGGCCAACATTCAAATTCAGGAAATACAGAGAACACCACGAAGATACTCCTTGAGAAGAGCAACCCCAAGACATGTAATTGTTAGATTCACCAAGGTTGAAATGAAGAAAAAAAATGTTAAGGGCAGCCAGAGAGGCAGGTCGGGTTACCCACAAAGGGAAGCCCATCAGACTAACAGCGGGTCTCTTGGCAGAAACTCTATAAGCCAGAAGA
>NW_012106419.1:1151579-1175092 GCF_000951045.1 Mandrillus leucophaeus
CAGGAGAAGCCAAATCTGTGAACACCTTGATCTTGGACTTCTGGCCTCCAGAACTAAGAGGAAATAAATGTCTGTTGTTTAAGCCACCCGGTCTGTAGTGTTTTGTTATGGCAGCCCTAGCAAACTAACCCAACTGTAATACGTTAAAATGTGCATATTGGCAATGCCTACAGCAACCACTAAAAACTAAAACAAAGAAGCTGTTGCAGGTTGAGTTCATGAGTGAACTCAAACCAGAGCAGAGTTCAAGAGATGAGCAGAGATGGAGTTCGGTGTGTAGGGTGTTTATTAAGGAGTGCTCTTGGGACAAATACCTGTAGAATGAAGGCGACACAAGCAGGGGTGGGCAGGATGAGAAGCCAGGTTGTTATGCTAGCCCAATAATAGCCTTGGCCAAGTCCACATGAAACTACAGAGCTAGAATGACTCTTCAGAATTGTGCTGAGTTGTATTGAGATGGTCAGACCTTAATATTCTTGCATTCAGCACAGGATGTTAGTCACCTTGGGAAGGGGAACGACCTTGAGCAAGGTAGCTCTCTGCAATCATGGCAATCCCTGAAGGGTCTGTCAGCAGAAAGCTATCTGTCAACAGGTCTCCCAGCAGGGGAAACAATAATGACTTCTTGAAGTATTTCTTGATTTGAAGAGGAACCTGAGCAGCATTTAACATCATCCATCACAGAAATCTAACCAATAAATGGAGTAGAGATAAAATGAGATAACAAAAAATACTCAAATAACTCAAAAGAAGGCAGTAAAAGGGGAGGGGACAATGAACAGCTGGAACAAATAGAAAACAAATAGTAAGATGTGGGATTTAAAGAAACCACATCAATAATTATGTTATGTAAATGGACTCTAAACACTCCAACCAAAAGGCAGTGTTTAGAGTTCAAGAAGGTTAAAATTTAAATGATTTAAAGAAACCTATAACATGCAAATGCTAGTCTAACAAATGATGGAGTGACTGTAGTAATATCAGGAAATAGTATTCAGAACAGTGAATATTAACAGGGAAAAAGAGGGACATTTCATGATAAGTGGGTCAAATCATCATGAAGATATAACAGGCCCAAATGTATATGTCCAAGTAATAGAACCTCAAAGGATATGAAGAAAAATGGAAAAAACTAAAAGGAAAAATGAAGACATACACAATATGGTTGGAGATTTTACTACTGCTCTCTCGGCAATTGGTATAACAAGTATATAGAAAATCAGTTAAGACATAAAAGATGGTGAACAACACCATCAACCAAATTCTACCTTATTGTCATTTACAGAACACTCAACAAGAGAGAAGACATATTTTTTTTTTTCAAATGCACAAATAACATTCCCTGAAAATTAAACTATATGCTGGGCCAAAAGATAAATGTCAATAAGTTTTAAAATCTTGAAGTTATACAGAGCATATTCTTAGACCACACAGATGACGTTAAATAACAAAACCAAATTCTAGCAAAAAGGTATCTGGAAAATCCCCTAATGTTTGGGAATTAACCTAAGAATTAAAGAAAAATAGCAAAGAAAATCAGAAAACATTTTGAGCAGAATGACAATAGAAACAGAACATATGAAAATTTATGGGATACAGTTAAAGCAGTGCATACAATGAAACTGATAATGTTAAGTGCTTATGTTAGGAAAGAGGAAATGTCTTAAATCAGTGATGTAGATTTCCAACTTGAAAAGCTAAAAAACATTGACCAGGCATGGTGGCTCACACCTGTAATCCCAACATTTTGGGAGGCCAAGATGGGTGAATCACTTGAAGTCAGGAGTTCTAGACCAGTCTGCCCAACATGATGAAACCCTGTCTCTACTAAAAATACAAAAATTAGCCAGGTATGGTGGTGGGCGCCTGTAGTCCCAGCTACTTGGGAGGCTGAGGCAGGAGAATTGTTTGAACCAGGAGGTGGAGGTTGCAGTAAGCCAAGACCATGCCACTGCACTCCAACCTGGGCTACAGAGTGAGATTCTGTCTAAAAAAAAGAAAAGAAAAGCTAGGAAAAGCAGAGCAAATTAAACCTGAAGTAAATAATAAAGAATGGAAATCAATAAAATAGAAAAAAGTATGATCAATAAAATTGATAAACTTCGAGCTAGACTGATTCAGAAAAAAGAGAAAAGTTGCAAATGACCAATTTCAGAAATGAAAAAGAATTCTTTCACTGCAAGTACTACAGACATGCAAGGATAATAAAGGAATATTAAAAATTTTTATGCTAATAAATTTGACAAGTTAAAATGGAAGATTCTGGCCAGGTGTCCTGGCTCACACCTGTAATCCCAGCACTTTGTGGAAGGATTACAGGAGTTCAAGACTAGCCTGAGCAACATGGTGCCAAGACCAGCTCGGTTGTGGAGACCCTAACCCAGCAGTGCTAGAGGAATTAAGACAAAGACACAGGAGTACAGTATAAAGTGAGGATTAGGGGGCGGACAGCCTTCAGAGCTGAGAGCCACAAACAGAGTTTGACCCAGACATTTATTGACAGAAAGCCAGTGATAAGCATTGCTTCTGTAGATTGTAGATTAGCTAAAAGCATTCCTTATGGGAAACAAAGCAATTTCAGTGAGGAGCAGAGAAACAGGCTCCAGTTGATTATCTGCAGCAAAAACATGCTCTCAAGGCACAAGCCTCTCCTGCTATCATTTGTAGTTTGAGCAGTTTTTCACTCCAGGCAGGGCCAGGTGTTCCTTGTCCTGCTCCATTAATCCAACAACTTTTAGCAGTGTGCATGACAGCCATCATGAGCATGTCACATTGCTGCAGAAATCCTGTTTATGGCCAGTTTCTTTAAGGTCTGTTTATGACAGGGTTAGGGCTTGCTACCAACATGTCCCCCCTTTTTGTTTTTGCAAAGTGATAAAGGCATAGGCAGCTTTGTCACAGTAGGCTACTTCTCACAGGATTCGGGATCCACATCTGCAGACTATATAAAGACAAACAACACCGATTAAAAGCACAGTCATCATTGAAATCACAGAACCTCCAAGAGTCTTGATCCATTTTAACAGGTTAATAGCTGCTAATACATCTGAAGCACCTTCAAGCACTTCAGTTCCTGGCATTAGCGTCAGATGTGCCTGAGAAGCTTGAAATATTTGTTCCTTCAGTTTTGTAATATCTAAAGTAAATTTCCAATATGACCTTTCAAATGTTTCTTAACTCTTTCCCACTCATGCTCTGTTTCATTATACAGATAAGGAGTAATGCAAAAATCAGAAGTATTCCAATCACATTGTAGCTGCATTCTATATTCTAGACTAACTACTCGATCTCCTAGCCACATTACAGTTTGTTGGAGATAACTGATTTGATTAGCTAGTTTCTGGTCTATCTTAGTTTGGGAATTCCACAGGAAAGTAGAATTTTTCTGCCAATTATTTACACAGTCTGCCGTTTGTACTGTGGAATGCAAAGCAACTCCATCTGCCACAGCAGTAACTGTGACAGCAATCAATCCTATAATGATTAAAATTAAAGTAGCAATGAAACACTGAGAGTGTCTCAGAATCTTCTGAAGAATTTCAGTAATAATATGCACAGAAGGAGAGGCTTCCCAAGGATGGGAAAGCTTTACAGGTATCCATACTCCTTCTTGGGCTCTTACCACTAAAATAGAATGATCAGTATTATACAAGGAAGAATTCACACAAGAAAACAATCTACATTCTTGACAAGTCACGTGATGATTAGGGAGATCAAGTTTTAAATCACCCACTACAAGCAGGAAAGGTGGACTTACTGTCAGTCTCGACATGGCTGCAAGTGGGGGATCCTCAGGTTCCTCCCAAAATCTCTTCCTCAGCATCTGGCTCATGATAAGGTTTCAGGTGTCTTGATGATATCCAAATTGGCTGCTGGTTTTGGCCTGGAGAAACACAAATATAACCTCTACCCCCATGTTATTATTTTACCTATTTCCCAACTTTTTGTTATTGGATCTCTCCACCAAACCAGTTGTGCTGCTTCTGTCTTTGAAGCTGGTGTCTGTAGATGCTGTTCAGCTGCTAATAGCATCCGGCCTTTAGGCAGGCTCAAAAAATTTAAAGTTAATAATGCTAGATTTAGTTGTATGTGTGGAGTCCTATAATCACTGTTCCTCTAATAACTGTTCCCCCCTTCTGCTTTTGTAATTGTTGTTTTAGGGAGTGATTCATTCTTTCCACAATGGCTTGCCCTTGTGAATTATATGGGATGCCAGTAATGTGTTTAATATTCCATATAGAGAAAAATGTAGCTAGAGCTTGGCTTGTATAGCCTGGAGCATTGTCCATTTTAACTGAAGCTGGAATGCCCATGACTGCAAAGCACTGCAGAAGATGCCATTTAACACAGAAGATTCCCCCATTTGGCATGTAGCCCAAACAAAGTGAGAAAATGTATCTACACATACATGTACATGAGCTGGTCTCCCAAAAGAGGGAACGTGTATGACATCCATTTGCCAAAGAGAATTAGGTTCCAATCCTCGAGGATTAACTCCTCCTGTAAAAGATGAGGAATGCACCATTTGGCAAGTTGGGCATTGCTGGATAATAGCTTTAGCTTCTTTCCAGGTAATGCTGCATCTGCGTTTGAGACCAGAGGCATTAACGTGGGTTAAATTGTGAAAGTGTCTAGCATTAGATAATGCCATAGCAACTAGGTGATCAGTCATTTGATTTCCTGCAGTCAAAGGTCCTGGAAGAGGTGTATGAACTCTAATATAAGTAATGTAAAAAGGGTGCATTCTACTCTTAACAGCTGTTTGCAATTGGGTAAATAAAGTCATCAGTTGTTTATCTGCATGAAATTGTAACTGAGCATTTTCAATTAATTGTGTGGAATGAACCACGTATGAAGAACCAGAAATTACACTGACAGGCATCTCAAAAGCAGTCAGCACCTCAATTACAACTACAAGCTCCGCTTTTTGAGCTGAAGTATAGGGTGTCTGGAAAACTTTACTTTTTGATCCAGAATGAGAAGCTTTACCATTACTAGACCCATCTGTAAAAACATTTTCAGCACCTTCAGTTGGCTTAAATTTAGTTATTCTAGGGAGAATCCAATTAGTTAGTTTCAAAAATTGAAATAATTTTGTCTTTGGAAAGTGATTATCAAGAACACCTACGAAATCAGCTAAATGGGTTGGCAATTAAGACTATTTATACAGGCTTTTTGTATTTATGCCTTTGTAAGAGGAAGAATAATTTTTCCAGGATCATATCCATGTAATTTAACAATTTCAGTTCTCCCATTTCCTATCAGAGTAGTAATTTGATCCAAATAAGGAGTGAGAGTCCGTGAATTAGTATGTGGAGGGAAAGCCGCTCTACAAGATCCTGCTCTTGGACAATAACACCAGTAGGTGAATGCTGAGTTGGAAAAATCAAAAAGTCTAAAGTCTTTTCTGGATCTATTCTATTTATTTGAGCTTTATGCACTTACTTTTCAATTAGCTGTAACTCTGCCTCAGCCTCCTTTGTTAATTGCCGAGGGCTTGGGAGACTAGGATCTCCTCTAAGGATAGAAAATAGATTACTCATGGCATAGGTAGGAATGCCTAGAGCAGGTCATGCCCAATTAATGTTTCCTAGTAGTTTTTGAAAGTCATGCAATGTTTTCAATTGATCCCTACGTGTGGTTACTTTCTGTGGCACAATGGTAGTGTCATTTACTAAGGTCCCCAAGTAGGAGTAAGGAGTAGGAGTCTGAATTTTGTCAGGAGCTATAATTAAACCAGCACGAGAAATCGAGTTTTGCAAGTGATTATAACATTGGATTAATATTTCCTGAGCGGGGACAGAACAAAGTATATCGTGCATAAAATGAATAATGTAACACTGTGAACATTTTTTACGAGTAGGTTCCATTGCTTGTCCTACATAAGTCTGACAAATTGTTGGACTGTTTAACATGCCTTGTGGCAACACTTTCCAGTGAAAACGTTTAGCAGGCTGCAGGTTGTTGACCGCAGGAATTATAAATGCAAACCATTCACAGTCTTGCTCAGCTAAGGGGATAGTAAAGAAACAGTCATTTAAATCTATGACTATTAAAGGTCAATTTTTTTGAATCATAGCAGCAGAAGGCAGTCCAGGCTGCAATGCTCCCGATAGGTTGTATAACTGAATTAATCGCTGTAAGATCTGTCAACATTCTCCATTTACCACATTTTTTCTTAATAACAAAGACTGGAGAATTCCAGGGGGAAAACGTTAGAGCTATACATCCTGTTTCTAATTGTTCAGTAACTAAGACCTCTAAAGCCTCCAGTTTCTCTTTACTCAGCAGCCATTGTTCTATCAAAATTGGCTTACTTGTTAACCATTTTAAAGGTATAGGTTCTGGAGGCTTAACAATTGCCACCATCAAAAATGATCTCCTAAACCCTGACAAGAATTTTTTTCTTCCGCTTGAAGTGGTTTCTTTAACCCTTGTACATTTTTTCCTAATCCCATGCCAGGCACATACCCCATCTCTTGTATCATATGCTGATTTTGAGGGCTATATAATTGTTCTATATAAAGGGGAACTTGTACTCCCCATTGCTGTAATAAATCTCTCCCCCATAAATGTATAGGTACAGAAGTTATAGTTGGCTGAATGGTCCCAGATTGTTCATCAGGTCCTTCACGATGCAAAATATAAATACTTTGATATACTTCAGGGGCTTTACCAACTCCAACTATGTTAAATTGAGCGGGTTGAATTGACCACACAGACAGCCAGTGCTGTAGAGAAATGACTGAAATGTCTGCTCCTGTATCTACCAAACCTTTAAATTTCTTTCCCTGAATAGTTATTGCACAGGTAGGATGTTTATCAGTAATTTGATTTACCCAGTAAGCTGCTTTCCCTTGTTCATTTGTACTTCCAGATCCTCCTGTCCGTTTAGTTTCACTTCTCCCCATTTCCACATACAGCACAATCAGGAGTTGTGCTATACGCTCTCCTGGCTCTGCTTTCCAGGGAACAGAAGTAGATATAACAATTTGAATTTCCCCCTTATAATCTGAATCAATGACTCCTTTTACATTTAAACTAGACCTACCTAGAAGTAATCCTGCTGTGCCCGCTGGCATCATCTGACTGGAGACAGCAACATTCTTTAACAGTCCCATTACAAAAGGAAAACCTGGTCCATGTTGATTAATAGCTTGTTTAAATTCTTTAAGTATTTTAAAAGGGAAAGACTCCCACGTAACCGTAATATTTCCCTGTTGATCAGGTGGGTGCATTCTAACAGGAAACTGCCAAGCATCCAGATCACCCTCTCGTCTAGCTTGCTGGATTCCTGCCTGAATAGAACTGAGAGCGGTCGCTTGAGGCACTGCTCAAACAGTCACTGGGGCAACTACTTTTCACCCAGTGTCCTCTGGAAAAGAAAGATTCGGAGGGTCAGGCCGCTCCTTTTCTTCAAAATAATGAGGGGGTGCAGAGGGGTAGGGACAAACCTCTCCCTCCTTTGTTGCTTTAGCTGGCAAGCAAACCTATTCTGTCACCTCTTCTGTTACTTCATTAGACTCTCCTTCTTCCTCTGATTCCTCCTCCTCATAATCTGTGTGGAAAGGCTCCAAGGTGGAATGAACCAGAGCCCACACTGATCAGTTATAGGAATATCTCCAGCATCATCCTTATATGCCTTTTTCAGTGTGCTGCCTACCTTTTCCCAGACCTCTACATTCATAGTTCCTCGGTTCGGAAACGAGGGGCAGTATCTCTCTACCACACTAAAAAGCTGCATAAGTCAGCCAGTGCTAACCTTCACTCCTCCTTTTCTGAGGAGATGTCGAAGCAGAATCAAATAAGCCTCATGCCTGCTCGACCCTTGTCCCATTGTTACCCTGATGCTTCTGAGTTCCCCTTCTTACCATGGGAATTGCTTTAACACTACTCAGGTGGCCTCCAGTGTAGTTCCACATTTTCTAACCGTCGCTCCGGTGATCCTTACACCTGGATTCAAGCCCCCATGTTGGGTACCGCTTGCTGAGACCAGCTCGGTCATGGAGACTCCAACCCAGCAGCGCTAGAGGAATTAAGACAAAGACACGGGAATATAGTATAAAGTGGGGATTAGGGGCTGACAGCCTTCAGAGCTGAGCGCCATGAACAGAGCTTGACCCACACATTTATTGACAGAAAGCTAGTGATAAGCATAGCTTTGATAGATTGTAGGTTAGCTAAAAGCATTCCTTATGGGAAACAAAGCAATCTCGGTGAGGAGCAGAGAAACAGGCTCTGGCTGATTATCTGCAGCACAAACATGCTGTCAAGGCACAGGCCTCTCCTGCTATTGTTTGTGGTTTGAGCAGTTTTTTGCTCCAGGCAGGGACAGGTATGCCTTGCCCTGCTCCAGTAAACCAACAACTTTTAGCAGTGTGCATGACAGCCATCATGAGCATGTCACATTGCTGCAGAAATCCTGTTTATGGCCAGTTTCTTTAAGGCTTGTTTATGACAGGGTTAGGGCTTGCTATCAACAACATGGCAAAACCCTGTCTCTACCAAAAAAAAAAAAAAGATTCTTTGAAAGATGCGTATTATTAATATTGACACAAAAAGAAGTACAAAATCTGAAGGGCCATATATTTTTATTTAAATTGAATTTTAACTTAAAAGTTCCACAAAGAAAACATCTAACTAAGATGGTTTCACTGGTGAATTCAATGAAATATTTAAGGAACACAGAATACCAAAACCATAACACATACATGTAAAACATTTGCCAAAATTCAAGACAAACCTACACATTCTTTTTAAAGATTCCTCCCCGCCTCCAGCAAGAAATGAAAGGAAATTTCTCAGCCCAATGGAGGGTGTATTCACACACACACTCTTAGTGATAAAATGCTGTCCCCTAAGATCAGCAACAAGGCAAGGATTATTGCTCTCCGTGCTTCCATTCAACACTATACTAGACATTCTAATCATTGCAGGAAGGCAAGAAAATGAAATAAAATGCTTACAGATTGAAAAGAAGAAAAACTGTCTTTGTACAGATGGCACGACATGATGGATAGAAATCCTACATATCCTACTAATACAAAATACTACCATAACTAGTAAGTGAATTTAATAAAGTTGCAAGACACAAAATCAAACAAAAATTGATTCTTATGGCCAGGCGTAGTGGCTTATGCCTGTAATCGCAGCACTTTGGGAGGCCAAGGTGGGTGGATCACAAGGTCGGGGGATTGAGACCATACTGGCCAACATGGTGAAATCCCGTCTCTACTAAAAATACAAAAATTAGCTGTGCATGGTGGCGGGTGCCTGTAATCCCAGTTACTCAGGAGGCTAAGGCAGGAGAATCGCTTGAACCCAGGAGGCAGAGATTGCAGTGAGCCGAGATCGCGCCACTGCACTCCAGCCTGATGACAGAGCGAGACTCCATCTAAAAACAAAATGATTTTTGTATGTTAGCAACGAATAATTCCATATACCATAGACTATCCCTATATGCTAGCGAAAACAATTGAAAAAATGAAACACTTTTCCAACAGAATCGAAAAAATTAAATGTGTACAAATGGCCAATAAGAACACGAAAAGTGCTTAACATCACTAGTCATTAGGAAAACACAAATCAAAACCACAATGAAACTTCACTTCACATCCATAAGGATGGCTATTATATATATATTTAAAAAAAGAAAAATAACAAGTGTTGACAAGGATGTAGAGAAACTAGATCCCTGTGCATTACTGCTGGGAATGTAAAATGGTGCAGCTACTGTGGAAAACTGTGGTGGGTCCTCAAAAAGTTAAACAGAATTACTGTATGATTCAGCAATTTCACTTCTAGGTATACACCCAAAAAAATTGAAAGCACAGACTCAAACAGATATTTGTACAGCAACGTTCATAGCAGCATTATTTACAATCACCAAAAGGTGAAAACAACTCAAATGTCCAGTGATGGATGAATGGATAAACAGGATGTGGTATATAAAGACAGAAGAATATTATTCAGCCTTGCTACAATGTGAATGAACCTTTAAATTTAAAACATTAAAACATTAACTATTTTACATGTGTGTGGAATAAACCAGACACCAGAGGACACATGTATATTACCACTTATATGAAAAACCTAGAATAGGCAAATCCATAGAGAGAAAGGATAGCGGTCATCAAGGGCTGGAGAGAGGAAAACAGGAGTTATTGTTTAGTGAGTAGAGCTGCAGCCTAGAATGATAAAAAGGTTTTGGAAATGTGTGGTGGTGATGGTAGCATAATATTGTGAATATACCTAACGCTACTGAATTTGATCTTTATATGTTCCCAATGAACAATTCAACATACCATGGAATATTCCTAAATGTTAGTAAAAACAATTGAAACAATGAACACTTTTCCACTTAAAAATGGTTAAAATGATAAATGTCATACATTTCATCACAAAGTCTTTTTTAAAAATCAAATAATTTAACAAAATATGTGTAAGACATACACTAAAAACTATAAAGCTTTGTTAAGGGGAATAAAAAGAATAATAGAGAATAATAGAGAACTGTCCTTTGTTTATGGAATTTACCCCTCATTGGTACATAGAGATCTTCCTCATTCTTTTTTATTGTGTGGATGCATTATAATCTATTCAATCTGTCCTATATTAATGTATATTTGCCTTTTCCCAAGTACTTTGCTATTATCAATAATTTCACAATAACCTTATACATACGTTATCTTGTATGTTGGAATTGTGTCTTTGTGCAGATTCCTATTGGAATGGTTCAGTCATACTCATATTTAGTTTTGTTAGATGTTGCCCAATTTCCCTCCTTAGGAGTCTCACAAAATTGCACTCCTACCAGAAATGTATACGAATGTCTATTGCTCCACAGTCATGGTAACACAGAATTTTATCAAACTCTTTGATTTTTGTCAGTAAGCATTTTAAAATATGCTTAAAGTGTTTGCATTTTTTTCTGATACGTGTGTGTGTGTGTGTGTGTGTGTGTGTGTGTGTGTGTATATTTTTTTTTTTTTTTTTTTGAGATGGAGTCTTGCTCTGTCGCCCAGGCTGGAGTACAGTGCTGCCATCTCAGCTCACTGCAACTTCCGCCTTCCAGGTTTAAGTGATTCTCCTGTCTCAGTCTCCTGAGTAGCTGGGATTACAGGCGTCTGCGACCACGCCCGCCTAACTTTTTTTTGTATTTTTAGTAGAGACAGGATTTCACCATGTTGGCCAGGCTGATCTTGAACTCCTGACCCCAGGTGATCCACTTGCTTCAGCCTCCCAAAGTTCTAGGATTACAGGCATGAGACACCATGCCCGGCCTGCTGATACATATACAATTTTTTTATTTTTTATTTTTTGAGACGAAGTCTCACTCTGTTGCCCAAGCTGGAGTGCAGTGGCGAGATCTCAGCTTACTGCAACCTCTACCTCTTGGGTTCAAGCGATTCTCCTGCCTCAGCCTCCCAAGCTGCTGGGACTACAGGCATGTACCACCATGCCTAGCTAATTTTTGTATTTTTAGTAGAGATGGGGTTTCACTATTTTGGCCAGGCTGGTCTTGAACTCCTGACCTCATGATCCGCCCACCTTGGCCTCTTAAAGTGCTGCGATTACAGGCGTGAGCCACCATGCTCAGCCTAGAAACTGTCTTTTGAGCAACTATGCCTGCTTGCTGCCCATATAAAGTTGGGGGTCCAGGGTTTTTTAACATTTAGTCCCTTTTAATCCTGGATAATGCCATTAGTATAGCTTCCTAAAATGTACTGTGGGTTTTATGTGTCTTATTGGAGTCTACGTACCAAAAGCCCACTCACAATTATTTTTGAGATAGCACCCTATGGGTTTAATCACTGATATGCCAGGTGTGTGAGGCTGCTGTGGGACAACAATCTTATGATTCCTAGAAGAGTCATAAGTTCCTAGGGACTACAGGCTCCTGCCACCATGCCTGGCTAATTTTTGTATTTTTTTGTAGAGATGGGGTTTCACCACGTTGGCCAAGCTGGTCTCGAACTCCTGAGCTCAAGCGATCCACCTGCCTCAGCCTCCCAAAGTGCTGGGATTACAGGTGTGAGTCATCACGCTTGCCCTAGAGGAGTATTCTTTATTATCAAGGCAGAAAGTTCAACATATATTCATTAGATCTACTTTATAGATACTGTTATTTAGATCACTTATATCCTTAAATGTATTTTTTGTCTCCTTAACTTCAGTCTTGGGTGAGACAGAGGTGTTTTAAAGTTCTCTGTTATTTCCAGGTTTCTATTCATTTTTCCTTGCATAATTTGTTATGCAAATGTTATGTGCTTAACAAGGTAGAAGTAACACAATGGAAACAATGAAAAACGAGGAAGAGAGAAAGAGGAAAGTACAAAGAGTTCTTTGTTGTACAGGCAATAGGTGGGAGCCAAAGAATATCATTTAAAGTTGACAAACCAGATAATTGAAGCTGTAACACTCATAAGTAGTATATCCTCATTGTGACTTGTGGCTTTTAGCATTTTAATGTATCCTTCATTGTCTTGTCTATTTTTTCCTGAATTCTACCTTTTCAGATATGGATACTGTAATCTTTGTCTTCTGTGGTCCTACTTGACCGGTCTATTTTTGCCCATCTCTTTTTATTTAGCTTCTCTGAATCACTTATTTTAGATGTGTCTCTTATAAATAACAGACAATAAGACATTGGTTTGTAAGCCAATCTGATATTCCTTTTAATAGGTAAGTCCTTTCACATGTACTGATTTAACTTACATGCTTGGACTTAATATATTTACTGTATGATGGCATATTTTCACTGTAATCTACTGCCTTTTTTCACTGTATGTTTTTCACTGTAATTTACTGCCTTTATTATTATTTCTTTGAGCATTGATGGAGATTTACATTTTTATTCTAGTAATTATACTATGTATTCTATACTATTAAATAGTATAGTACACCTTTAATGCTCTAAATCTTCTTTTCCTTACTTACACTTCATGTACTTGTTTTGTCAACTTTAAATAATGCTCTTTGACTTCTACATATTGCCTAAGCAACAAGGAGTTCTTCGTACTTTCCTCTTCCTCTCTCCCTTCTTTTTTGTTACTTCTGTCTTGTCAAAGAATATACCATTTGATACTATTTCATGTGATTAGAACTTGTGTCCCCACCCAAATCTCATCTTGAATTGTAGTCTCCAGGTGTTGAGGGTGAGACCTGGTGGGAGGTAACTGGATCATGGGGGTGGTTTCTCCCATGCTGTTCTCATGATAGTAAGTTCTCACGAGAGCCGATGGTTTTATAAGAGTTTTCCCTGCTTGCTCTCTTGTGCGTTCATGCTCTCTTTTTTGCCACCATGCGAAGGTCCTTGCTTCCCCTTCACCTTCTGCCATGATTGTAGGTTTCCTTAGGCCTCCCCAGCATGTGGAACTCTGAGTCAATTAAACCTCTTTTCTTTATAAATTACCCAGTCTTGAGTACTATCTTTATTTATTTTTTATTTTTTTGAGACAGAGTCTCACTGTCACCCAGGCTGGAGTGAAGTGGCACGATCTCGGCTCACTGCAATCTCTGCCCCTAGGTTCAAGCAATTCTCATGCCTCAGCCTCCTGAGTAGCTGAGATTACAGGGGTGCACCACCATACCCAGCTAATATTTGTATTTTTAGTAAAGACGGGATTTCACCATGTTGGCCACTCTGGTCTCAAACTCCTGACCTCAGGTGATCTTTCTGCCTCGGCCTCCCTAAGTGCTGGGATTACAGACATGAGCCACCATGCCTGGCTGGGTACTATCTTTATAGCAGTGTGAAAATAGACTAACACTGTTCTTCCACCCTTATCCCCACTTCCATTTGGTCTCAGGTCTACAACCAAAGATATTCATTGGTCACGTCCAGTCCTTTTGCTCATTTCCCCAATCATCTCCTAGTTGGATGAAGCTTGTCTTTTAGCAGAATTCTAAGGAAGAAGTCGTGGGTACAATAGTCCCTGGGTTCTTGTGCAATTAAAACTTCTTCCTATATCCTTGATACTTAAAGGAGAGCTTGGCGAAATATGAAATCCTCAGTTCATACTTTCTTTGAGTTTCTTGAAAAGGTTGCCCCATTGCTATCTCGCTTTGTTAAGAAGTCTGATGCCAACCAGATCTTTCCTTTGTAAGAGACTAGGTCTTTTGGCCTACAGGCTTACATAGTTCTTTTCCTTTGGCTTCAAAGTATAGTTGGTAGGATATGTCTCAGAGCTCATTATTCTGGGTCAATACTTGAAGTAACAAGATAGACCCTTTCAAGATAAAGTTTCAGGTTTTCTTTTGTTTTCAGAAAGTTCTTTTGGGTTTGAGTTTTAATATTTGAATTTTAAATATTAACTCTATTCCACTGTCTTATCTTTTGTCTTCATGAGTTCCAATTTTACCTGTATCATCTTTTCTTTGCCAATCTTCTTTATCTATCATTTTATTTCTGGGTCTTTTTGGCTCTTCCTTTAATATTGCTTTGTTTGTTTTGTTTCTCTTAGCTTTTCTTACTCCTACCTTCTACGTGCCTTAATGTACTTGTGACCATATCTATTTTCATTAAGATATAGTATAATTTAGTATTCATATCTGTGATGACTTATCTTTTTGTTCAAATCATTTCCCAAGTTCAGTCAGTTTTCTTCTCATATATGCTTGTAGCTTTTTCATTTTTATTCTGAGGTTTTGAATTTCTGATCTCTGGTGTCCTTTTATATCCACAATTATTTAATTTATTTTCAAATTCATGTTGAAGTGTTTTGTTACAGTTTACTGTTTCATGGTCCAAGACAGCCTTTTTCTGCTGGCCAATAATGTGAAATGTCTTTAAAAAGTAACATCTAGGGGGAGTTGTCTGTCTTCTTCGGAATCTTGGCCTTGCTGTCGTATCTAACAGGCCGTTATCTTTAACCTCTTGCTTCCTTTGCCCCCTTTCGTCCACCATGCCTCCAAAGGACACCACTCCCTTTCAAGATGGCTTCATCTCCATCAGAAGTGATGCCTTTGATCCCACTCATTTTCTAAGCCCCTTCCTTTTAACTTCCCACTAGCTACTGCTCTGATCCACCAAGTCTGAAACCTATCTGCAGGATTTTGTCACTCTGGGTGAGAACATGAGTATTTTGATTTAGCTGGAGTCCTGAGCTCAGTAAAGACCTGGGGCAGAAGAAAAATCTGGAAGAGTCTGCAGGAGTCAGATCATAGAGGACTTTCTGTGGAGGCTTTTGCAATAATTTGAGCAAGGAATAGAGAGGTATAAAGTAAAACAGGAGGGATAAAGAGGAAGGAAAAAGGAACTCACTATACAAATATAGGAAGAAAACTCAAAGTGAGAATCACAACTTTTCAGCTGATGAAATACTCCAAAATAAAAAAGAAATCCAGAATTTGGGAAATTCTTCCAGAGAAATGACACAACTTCTTCAACAAGTGGACTGCAAGAAGAGAGAGGGAATGAGGGAGAAAAAGAGAGAGAAGTTCTAAACTGTGCCACTTGGGAGATGGTCCCTCTCAGTGATCTGTGGGCACAGCTACAAGGAGGGCACAGGAAGCACGTCCACCAGGCCCACCGTTTGGGTGGGAGGTTGTGAATTATGCCAGGTGAGTTTGGGGAGGGAGGAGATGAAGGAGGGGGAGAACAGATGGTGAAAGGAGAGAATGGGGACAGCATGGAGAGGGTGAGCATAGGGCAAATAAGAGCGGCTCTGGGAGGCACCTCAGACAGCTGAAACAAGGAGGGCAGGGTGTGGGAGAGAAGAGGCTGTGGGGTTTGGATTGGGGGAGAGGATGGAAGGTAGGATCAAGATATGGGGTGGGGGCGGCTGTGGGTCATGGTTTGGGGAGGAGTGGGCAGAGAGTCAGGGTTGGAGAAAGAGATAGGATGAGGTTAGGGGGTGAGACAGGGCTTTGTCTCCCCCATTCTGCTAATTTGAGTCTCTAGATTAGCTTTAATTCTGCCTCTACAAGGGGAAAAGTCATAGTTTTTATCGGATATATCCCAGTCTCAGTGTTGTCCTGCCTCCTGGGATAAAAGACAGGAAAAGAGAGATGTTTTCCTGCCCTGGGGCACACGGGCACATGGGCACAAGGACACGAGTGCCTATCTATCTTCAGGCAGATGTGCTGAGGATGGCTTTAAAATGGTCCTGGACACTCCAAGGAGTCAGCAGAGGCAGGAAGAGCTGTTCAGAACAGGGAAGTGGATCCCTGCTGTCCGGGGCCATGTCTCCAAGTGGGGTCAGTAAATCTGGGCAGGCAGGGGCAACAGGGATGCCTGTTCACTCCAGAGGCCCCCGGGTCTGAGACAAGATTCTCTGCTCGAGTTTGGCATACTGGGGGAGGAGGGCCTCATAGACCTAGAAGAGCAGAAAAAGCGGTTTAGAACAGGGAGAGGGGAAATGCCTCTTACATCTGGTTGCACTTTGCAATTTAAAATTTTTAAATTTCGTTTACTTGCAATTTAACTTTTTTGCTGGGCAAAAGAAAGAAAGCATCAATTCACAAAAGAGGGAATGCTAGGAGTTCTCAAATCTGTAGTTTAAGATATTTTTAAACTATAAATTATGACAAGAAACTAATTTTTATGATCAAATCTACAAAAGTTTTTAAAAATTCTGGTGAGAGTACCTAGAAATGGCTGCCTCATTGCACAGCTGGTGAAAGTTGGTGATACAACTCTTTGGGAAATAGACTTGACTTTATATCTGTATTAAGGAGCCCATAGTGTGGGACCCAGTTATTCTACTTTGGTGAAGCTCTCCTAAGGAAATAATCCTAAACGTAGGATGCCAAGTCCGCCAAGGGTCTTCTTTGATACCATTGAACATTCAGACGTATAAGACCACCATGAGCCAAGGGAAGACAGCCTGGAGAAACACAGTGGCGGCAGGTGCTCCTCTCAATGGAAGACCACGTAGCAGTTGATACAGCAGTTCACACAGCTGTACAGAAGAGGGTCTCTTTGTCTCCCAACCAGGTTACAGCCCAGGCAGAAAGAGCTGAGATCTGGCCGTGTGCGGTGGCTCATGCCTGTAATCCCAGCACTTTGGGAGGCCAAGGCGGGTGGATCACCTGAGGTCAGGAGTTCAAGACCAGCCTGACCAACCTGGTGAAACCCCGTCTCTACTAAAAATATAAAAATTAGCTGGGCATGGTGGCAGGCGCCTGTAATCCCAGCTACTCGAGAGGCTGAGGCAGGAGAATCACTTGAACCCAGGAGGATGAGGTTTCAGTGAGCTGAGATCGCACCACCGCACTCCAGACTGGGTGACAGAGTGAGACTCCATCTCAAAAAAAAAGAGTTGAGATCCACATCATACAGACAAAAGAATGACCCTGGCTTCAAAACCTCATATGCCCTACAAAAGTATCTCCTGTAACAGCTTAGTAGGTAGGAGGCATGTCCAGGAGTCGTCACTGTACTCAAGGAGGCCCTGAGGAAGACTTCTCACCAGGTAGTTACAGTTTTCTCAGTTCAGATGCAGTTTCCCAAGCAAAGACCATTTTTACAAAAGCAATGTTGTCTAGTAAAACTGTTGATATTCCACTTTTATGAGATCTCAAGGAAAACAGCTAGAAAGTTAACCAAAGGTTAAATTCGCATGTAGAATAGGAAAGTTTTTTTTTTTTAATCCTCTATCTAAGAAGAGTTAATTATAATTGAAAAACTAAAAGCAACTGTGCTAAGGCATGGAAAATGCTCAAGTAAATTGTGGTTCTGGCGAAAAATTTGCCAGACTTTTTTTTTTTTTTTTTTTGTAGTGATGAGGCTGGTCTCCAACTCCTGGCCTCAAGTGATCCTCCCGCCTCAGCCTCCCATAGTGCTGGGACTATAGGTACGAGCCATCGTGCCTGGTCGACCCAGATAGAATATTATACAGTCATTAAAAATGGTATGCACATACATTTTTAAGAATGAAATATTTATGTTGTAATGTAGAAATTTTAAAGAAGCTACAAAATTATATATACAGTGTGCTTCCTTATAAGCCAAAACAAACAAAAAGCCCAACAGAGAAAAAAGACCAAAAAGAAACACAAGCCCACATTCTTACCCTTCTTTTAACCCCCTAAGCAGTTTTCCCTGTGGCTGTCCATCTTACCTGAGAAATGCAGATGCACTTCTGGTGAGCACACGCTGTCTCACAGACAAACAACACTGAAGACCAAGGACCTGGATTTTCCTGGGACTCGCAAGTAAACATAAGCAGGAGCTCATGCCAACCCCATTCCTTCTTAATTTGGTTTAATTTGCTCCAGAGTTAAGTTGTGTTTTTTTATTTCTTGAGACAGGGTCTCGCTCTGTTACCCAGGTTGGAGGTGCAGTGGTGCAATCTTGATTCACTGCAGCTTCTACCTCCTAGTTTCAAGCGATTCTCATGCCTCAACCTCTCGAGTAGCTGGGACTACAGGTGTGCACCACCACACCCGGTTAATTTTTGTGTTTTTTTCTTTTTTAGTAGAGACGGGTTTTCACCATGTTGGCCAGGCTGGTCTGTAACTCCTGACCTCAGGTGATCCATCCGCCTCGGCCTCTGAAAGTGCTGGGATTAGAGGCGTGAGTCACCACGCCCAGCTGGAAGTCAAGCATTTTAACAACTCATTATGCGACTGGGGCCTACTCGTGGTGCAGCTGCAGCAGCTCTGTCTGCGAAGGCTCAGGGACAGTTACACGGGGTGTCAGAGCCAGAGAGAGGGAGCCTGCTGGCTTCTAAGTCCACGATGAGTCTGTGCTGCCTAGAAGGGCTTAGGGGGATAAATTTCTTTGCTCTTCCAAATGAGGGTGACACAGCTGATGTTCTGGTTCTACCCTGTGAACTATGTGTTTGTGAAGTACTTGGGAACAGACCCCATGAGTAAAATAAAGCAAAAGATAACAGGTGACCCTTTATAAAGAGGCCCACAGGTGAGGAGCCTAAGGTTGTCCTAGCCTGTACTGGACATTAAGAAGTCAGAGAACAAAGGTAAGGGGCTTTGATTTCTCCCCATGGAGAAAACTGCAACGTTCAGCTGAGCCAAGGGAGAAAACATTCTTACTGCTTTGAGTTTCCGCTTGAGCACAAGCAGTGCTGTAGGTGCCACAGAAAGAATGAAGGATGTGGTCCTGCTCTCAAGGAGTTTAACTCTAGTCCACAAATGCAGTCTGCATATAAGTCGTGTATGCTGACAATCACGTAGACTGTCACTGCTGCAACCCGCTGTTGGGAGGGCTTTTGAGGATTTGGATCCAGCGGTAAAGGGTTCCATGAGTTGTCAGTGATTTCGGCCATGGGCAGGCCAGGGAGAGTGATGAGGCACTCTCATCAGCTCAGGGCACACAGCTCCGAGGATTTGCCACTCCATACTCTACATGAGGCAGATGCTGCTGTGCTGCCCTAAAACTTTCCCTAATTACCTTCCTCCTTGCTGGCCTCCTTCCAGATAGAATGAAAGAGCCAGACCCTACCCTAGCCTTTCCTACAATCAGAATTGACCATATATGACCAAGTGGCAGCCTGTTGGGGGGTATGTGGGGTAGGGGAGGGATAGGCCAGTATTTTTCTCCCTGATGAGCAAGAGGTGTGTGAGGAGAGGCTCTCTGTCCAATGTCACCTATATCCCTGCCTTTGAACACAGCTGTGAAGACATGATGTTTGGGGCAGCTACAGCCATCCTCCCACCATGTGAGCACATCCAGAGCTGCACTATCCAGCACAGTAGCCACAAGCCATGTACACCTTTGCATACTTGAAGCATGCCCAGAACTGTAAGTATTAAATGCACACCAAATTTCAAAAGCTTCATGCAAAAAAGGAAATGTAAAATATCATATTTGTAACTTTTTTTTTTTTTTTTGAGACAGGGTCTCTGTCGCCCAGGCTGGAGTGCAGTGGTGTGATCTTGGCTTACTGCAACCTCCACCTCCTGGGCTCAAGTGATGCTCCCACCTCAGCCTCCAGAGTAGCTGGGATTACAGGCATGCACCACCACACCCAGCTAATTTTTTTATTTTTTGTAGAGACGGGGTTTTTGCCATGCTTCCCAGACTGCTCTTGAACTCCTGGGCTCAAGCAATCTGCCCACCTCGGCCTCCCTAAGTGCTGGGATTACAGGTGTGAGCCACTGCGTCCAGCCCCACATTAGTAACTTTTCTATTTATTACATGTTGACATGACAATACTTCAGATATAGTGGATTAAATAAAATGTATTATTGAAATTAATTTTAATCATTTCTTTTTATTTTTACTTTTAAAAATGAGGCAACCAGAATATTTTAAATGACATACGTGGCTCACATTATGTTCCCATTGTCCACTGCTGACCTGAGGAATTGCAGGGAACATGACCAGAGTTCTCATGTTGAACTACTGAAACAATTCTACCTCCAGATTTCCTGTTAGACTATAATGCCATTTCGGTCAAGGATTGTTTTTAAGCCTCACAATTAGTAGGTGAAAGGGAGGCAGGACAGATGTTGTACCCACTTCACAGATAAAAAACAAAGGTCTAGAGACAAGGAGTGCTGCTTAAGGTCTCATGGTGAAGGAGAAGCAGAATAAAAATCAGAACTTAAGTGCCCTTTATCTCGACATCGAATCTTTTCAGTGTATCGAGTGGCCTCTCACACACAACAGAAAAATTACAGATGCTTGCGCACACCTGTGTGTGTGGTTTGTCTGGTCTCCTAGACAGCATGAGTTCCTACTTCCAAGATATGCTGGGAGACAATTCTCCATGGTGTTTCTACATGTCTTGTGACAGCTTTCGTTTCAGACTATCTTTTCAAGGATGTTTGTAAAGCATAGAGACATATAGATAGTGTCTCCAGGGCAGAGACACTGGAGAGAGTGTTTGTCTGTTTGCTGACAAGAATAATAAGGATAATGTCTCCTTTGGTGGCAAAGTTTGGGCAGGTTTGCTCGCCGTTCCTTTACAAGGTTGGGAGTTTTCTATGCTCGGGATCATTTGGTTGTATCACAGCCTATTATGTGCACAGTATCCACCTGGGCACACTTTGCATCACCCTGTGGAATTAGGAGGCCAAGGGAAACTGATGCAAGCATGAAGGCTCATGCTTCCTGATGAACCGTGAGTTCATCATAATAAAGCCCTTTGTCTCTGATCCAGGAGTCCTGTGTCTTCTGCCTGCCGCTACAAAACTGGCAGGCTCACCTGTTAGCTTGCAAGTCAGGTAAATGTCAGAGCCTTCACAGTTCCTTACAAAATGCACCCACCTCTGCTGCTGGGCTGCCAGACCCTTCTGCAAACAGGTACAGTGGTGTGGCGGATGCTGTGGTGTACCATTCAGATTCACCTCAGGAACGAAGAACTTATTCTCCCAACTGCTGGGAGTGCTGTTGGCAGACAGCCCTCAGCTGCCCGCTTTGGAGATTGCTTTCGCTATAAAGAGCTGCCTCACCCCCTCCTGGGGTGGCCCACATGTGATGACTGATTCACATGGGGTATAAAGGCCCAGCCCCTTAGCGCAACTGGATAAAACTCTAAAGGTCACCTCAGCTTCAGAGCTTTCTGTAGGAATAGCTTAGGCTCCAGAAATTGCACTGCTACTCACCTTCTCCCTCTGTCCAATCCTGTCTACTCCCTTTCCTTTCTACAGTTGGCGATTCCAAGAGCAACTCCTCCCACTCCCATAAACCTCATATATCTTAGTTGACATCTCAGACTCTGCTTTCTGAGGAACCCAACCTGCAACAAGTGAGGTCTGCCTTCACAGGGGTTTCCTGGCCTGGGTGACTGCACAGCTATCTTGGGTCTAGACTTGAGATTTGAGTGCTAGAAATCCAGCATGTCTTGAGTTTCAGTGACGGATCCTTTCAGTAGCTTTTATGGCCCAGTGACATGGAAGGGCCCACCGTGAGGCATACGAAGCAATAAAAATATGCCCAGCAATCCATCTGACCCTGGCTGTAAAATCAGCAGCATCTGTGACTTGCAGCAGACAACCTGGCTCTTTTGCTCCATTTTCTTGATAATTTCAATAAAGCAGAATTTCTCCTTTAGTTGAGCACATCAAGTTCAATGTAGGTGACCTGTTGGTGGGGGAAAAACCCTAGCGAGCTTTCATAATGCAAATGTTATAAACAAATTCTGACGGTCTCTCACCTGAGAAGCTCCCAGGCTTGGGGTAGCAGCTAGTCTGGGATTTGGAGCTAACTTCACAACCTCTGAAAAGGGCACATCTCTTCCACCTGCAAGACCTAGAAGGGAAAACTCACTTCACGTTAGTGCATGTTGCAAATGAAAACTAACCATAAACACCATGAAGGATCTCACTGGGGTGGCAAACTCTTCTAAAACTGGATTATAGTGACGGTTGCACAATTCAGTACATTTATGAAAAATCAATGAATTGGACACTTAAAATGGATGATTTTTATGTCATATAGATTGTACCTCAATAAAATTACAACACAAAACAAAAAAAAGCCAAGCGCAGGCTTGTCTGCAGCAGGACCTAGCTTGTCTTGCTCTTTGTGGTTGTGCCTTTCATGGAATGGGCCAGGTAACCTCAACATATGATGCGGAAGGCTCTGCCTGCCCCTCCTCTCTCCCCTCATTCACCACATTCTGGACAGCCTGGTCTCCTCTCCACTCATGCTGCCTCAGAGCCTTTTCACTGTGCGGAATGTTCTTTCCACTCTTCACACGCCCGTTCCCTTCTCCTCAGCTAAGATGCACCTAGGACCATCACTTGTTCAGGAGGCCCTCCTTAGCCCTCAGCACCATCTGCTTTTCCTCAGAGCACTTTTCCCAACTTGTGCCATATGTTTCAGTGAGTATTGGCTTAAGATCCCTCTTTGGCTGAGGTGTCTCTCTGGGTCACCACTATAACCATGGTGCCTAGCACATCATCTGGCATACAGAAGGGACTCAATAATTACTCACCAAGCAAATGAGTAGCAGGGGGAAGGTTGCCATTGGTGGGCAAGAAACAATGAGCAATTTCTAGGCAAGGTAAGTAGTAGCGTCAGATAGACAGAGAAACACACCACCACCAGGAGTGAGGAAGGGCCCTCTGAAGACGTGAGGAGCAGTTTTCCTAACCAAATGCTAGAAAATTCCAGCTCAGAGCAGAATGGATGTGGGACTGGGATGGTGGTGGGGTGGACAGCAAGAGAAGACTCTAGTCCCATCTCCACTCATACTCGCAGACGCTACACAAGACAGTCATCCCCAGGCCCAGCTGGGGAGAAGAGATCTCTAAATGAAGCGGTTAGTAACCCTCTGGGTGGGGACCAGTGAGCTAAGATTTGGCTCAGGCTTTGGTTTTGGAGGGCAGAGCAGGGCAGTGGCCCAGGTACCCTTTGGCAAGCACAGAAAGGGAAAAAGAACAAAACAAAACACAGTGCAGGATAGCAGTGAAGTCCCTAAAGGGCAACTCCTTTCCCACTTCCACAAAATAATTATGAAGTGGACCCCATACTTCTATTCAGCCACCCTGAAGGCCAGAAGATTACGGAAGAGTATCTTCAAAGTTCTCAGGAAAAGTATTTTGAACATAGAGTCTTTTACCCAGGCAATCTTTGGAAGGATGAAACAAAGGCCTTG
>NW_012106419.1:1175142-1204517 GCF_000951045.1 Mandrillus leucophaeus
GATTCCAAGAGCAACTCCTCCCACTCCCATAAACCTCATATATCTTAGTTGACATCTCAGACTCTGCTTTCTGAGGAACCCAACCTGCAACAAGTGAGGTCTGCCTTCACAGGGGTTTCCTGGCCTGGGTGACTGCACAGCTATCTTGGGTCTAGACCTGAGATTTGAGTGCTAGAAATCCAGCATGTCTTGAGTTTCAGTGACGGATCCTTTCAGTAGCTTCTATGGCCCAGTGACATGGAAGGGCCCACCGTGAGGCATACGAAGCAATAAAAATATGCCCAGCAATCCATCTGACCCTGGCTGTAAAATCAGCAGCATCTGTGACTTGCAGCAGACAACCTGGCTCTTTTGCTCCATTTTCTTGATAATTTCAATAAAGCAGAATTTCTCCTTTAGTTGAGCACATCAAGTTCAATGTAGGTGACCTGTTGGTGGGGGAAAAACCCTAGCGAGCTTTCATAATGCAAATGTTATAAACAAATTCTGACGGTCTCTCACCTGAGAAGCTCCCAGGCTTGGGGTAGCAGCTAGTCTGGGATTTGGAGCTAACTTCACAACCTCTGAAAAGGGCACATCTCTTCCACCTGCAAGACCTAGAAGGGAAAACTCACTTCACGTTAGTGCATGTTGCAAATGAAAACTAACCATAAACACCATGAAGGATCTCACTGGGGTGGCAAACTCTTCTAAAACTGGATTATAGTGACGGTTGCACAATTCAGTACATTTATGAAAAATCAATGAATTGGACACTTAAAATGGATGATTTTTATGTCATATAGATTGTACCTCAATAAAATTACAACACAAAACAAAAAAAAGCCAAGCGCAGGCTTGTCTGCAGCAGGACCTAGCTTGTCTTGCTCTTTGTGGTTGTGCCTTTCATGGAATGGGCCAGGTAACCTCAACATATGATGCGGAAGGCTCTGCCTGCCCCTCCTCTCTCCCCTCATTCACCACATTCTGGACAGCCTGGTCTCCTCTCCACTCATGCTGCCTCAGAGCCTTTTCACTGTGCGGAATGTTCTTTCCACTCTTCACACGCCCGTTCCCTTCTCCTCAGCTAAGATGCACCTAGGACCATCACTTGTTCAGGAGGCCCTCCTTAGCCCTCAGCACCATCTGCTTTTCCTCAGAGCACTTTTCCCAACTTGTGCCATATGTTTCAGTGAGTATTGGCTTAAGATCCCTCTTTGGCTGAGGTGTCTCTCTGGGTCACCACTATAACCATGGTGCCTAGCACATCATCTGGCATACAGAAGGGACTCAATAATTACTCACCAAGCAAATGAGTAGCAGGGGGAAGGTTGCCATTGGTGGGCAAGAAACAATGAGCAATTTCTAGGCAAGGTAAGTAGTAGCGTCAGATAGACAGAGAAACACACCACCACCAGGAGTGAGGAAGGGCCCTCTGAAGACGTGAGGAGCAGTTTTCCTAACCAAATGCTAGAAAATTCCAGCTCAGAGCAGAATGGATGTGGGACTGGGATGGTGGTGGGGTGGACAGCAAGAGAAGACTCTAGTCCCATCTCCACTCATACTCGCAGACGCTACACAAGACAGTCATCCCCAGGCCCAGCTGGGGAGAAGAGATCTCTAAATGAAGCGGTTAGTAACCCTCTGGGTGGGGACCAGTGAGCTAAGATTTGGCTCAGGCTTTGGTTTTGGAGGGCAGAGCAGGGCAGTGGCCCAGGTACCCTTTGGCAAGCACAGAAAGGGAAAAAGAACAAAACAAAACACAGTGCAGGATAGCAGTGAAGTCCCTAAAGGGCAACTCCTTTCCCACTTCCACAAAATAATTATGAAGTGGACCCCATACTTCTATTCAGCCACCCTGAAGGCCAGAAGATTACGGAAGAGTATCTTCAAAGTTCTCAGGAAAAGTATTTTGAACATAGAGTCTTTTACCCAGGCAATCTTTGGAAGGATGAAACAAAGGCCTTGCTGGACATGTCAGGCCTCAAAACCATCACCTATTGAATTCTCTCTTACAATATTTATTTAGGTTGTATATTCCAACAAAACTACCACACAGCTTGGATGTGGTAATCGTGGCACTAGGATTCATGCCTGTAATCCTAGCACTTTGGGAGGTTGAGGTGGGTGGATCACTTGAGCCTAGGAGTTCGGGTTCAGCCTGGGCAACATGGCCAAACCCTATCTCTACAAAAATTAGCCAGGTGTGGTGGTGTGTGCCTGTAGTCCCAGCTACCTGGGAGGCTGAGGTGGGGGTGGGAAGATCACGTGAGCCTAGGAGGTGGAGGCTGCAGTGAGCCATGACTACACCACTGCACTCCAGGCTGGAAAACAGAGACCATGTCTCAAACAAAACAAAACAAAACCTCAGCATAGAAATAAAGGAGAAAGAAGAAGCTTTTTGTTTGTTTGTTTCTTTTTTTTTTTTTGAGACGGAGTCTTGCTCTGTCGCCAGGCCGGAGTGCAGTGGCGTGATCTTGGCTCACTGCAACAGCTCACTACAGCCTCCCCGTCCTGGGTTCAAGCTATTCCCTTGCCTCAGCCTCCCGAGTAGCTGGGACTACAGGCATGTGCCACCATGCCCAGCTAATTTTTGTGTGTGTGTGTATTTTAGTAGAGATGGGGTTTCACCCTGTTGGCCAGGATGATCTCGATCTCCTGACCTAATAATCTGCCCATCTTGGCCTCCCAAAGTGCTGGGATTATAGGTGTGAGCCACTGCGCCTGACTGAAATGTCAGGAAGTTTAAAAAAAAAGAAAAAGTAAGAAACAGAGAAAGGAAGGAAGGAAGGAAGGAAGGAAGGAAGGAAGGAAGGAAGGAAGGAAGGAAGGAAAGAAGGAGGGAAGGAAGGAAGGAACAAACGAACGAACGAATGAACAAAAAAAGGCAGGCAGACTCATGGGTAAGTGTGAATAAAAGCCAATATGATGTTAAATGTACTTAATATAAGAATCTGGAAATAAATTCCCAAGTGATCTTGATATAGGATGTGGCATGAGGCGGGGTGAGGTAGATGGGGTGGGGAGAGAATAAAAGGGTAAGAGGTTAATTATTTTTTTTTTTTTTGAGATGGAGTCTCGCTTTGTCACCCAGGCTGGAGTGCAATGGTGCAGTCTCGGCTCACTGCAACCTCTGCCTCCCAGGTTCAAGCAATTCTCCTGCCTCAGCCTCCTGAGTAGCTGGGACTACAGTCGTGTGCCACTACGCCCAGCTAATTTTTGTATTTTTAGTAGAGACGTGGTTTCACCATACTAGCCAGGCTGGTCTCAAACTCCTGACCTTGTGATCCACCTGCCTCGGTCTCCCAAAGTGCTGGGATTACAGGCATGAGCCACCACACCCCGCCAAGGTTAATTAAGAGAAGGATATGTTGCCTGATTAATTCTCAACGTTGATAGAAAAATATAAGCTTAGGCCGGGTGTGGTGGCTCACACCTGTAATCCCAGTACTTTGGGAGGCCAAGGGCGGATCACAAAGTCAGGAGATTGAGACCATCCTGGCTAACACGGTGAAACCTCTCCTCTATTAAATATACAAAAAATCAGCTGGGCGTGGTGGCGGGCGCCTGTAGTCCCAGCTACTCGGGAGGCTGAGGCAGGAGAATGGTGTGAACCCAGGAGATGGAGCTTGGAGTGAGCGGAGATTAAGCCACTGCACTCCAGCCTGGGTAACAGAGCAAGACTCTGTCTCAAAAAAAAAAAAAAAAAGAAAAAGAAAAGAAAAGAAAAATATAAGCTGAAATAAGTATGTTAAAAAGTTAAGAACATGAAAAGAATAGAACCACTTGGGCTGCTACAGGAGCTCCCTGAACAGGCAGGAGGCAGGGCAAATTGATCCAACTTGAAGGACGAATGCCCTTGCGGGTATGTGCTGCTCCCGCCAGAACTCGCCTAGATCAGGGAGCTTCCCTTAATGCCCAGAGTTTCAGCGAGGCCTCCATCAGGGCAACAGGGCTCCATGGCGCTGTCCAGGGTCCTGGACTGCTTGGGCCTGAAGTCTTCCCCTTTGTTTCAACTTTTGTTCTTGCTGAAAAGACGGCTCTGGACTTTGTCCACCTCTCCTGCTCTCTAGCTGTCCAGACCCATGCCCACGTGCCCTCAACCATGCCCTGTGTTCTTTTCCCGTGTCCCTGTGCTGACCTTAACTCTGACCAGACTTCATTCAGTTAGGACCCAGCCTTTTTTCCCCAATTTAAGCAAAGAATAAAGGAAAAGAGAGTGTGGGTTGGTTCTCACCTGCTGGGTGCTAGAAAAATGAAGCTGAAGTCCCCAAGACTCCAATGTCCCCAAAGACTGGGAACACCTCACTCTCCCATTTCCACCCTCCTCAGCCCACCCCATGTCCTGGCCACTTCCGGAGACAGCTGTCTCCCTCCATCGACCTACCATGAAAAGCTCGGTATGCAGAACCCACACAGGCTGAGTTGGCAGTGTCTATAACATACACCGGGGCACCAAACACATCTGCAAGCACCTGAAAAGGACACAGAGGTTCTACTGTGGTGAGCCACTCCTCAGAGGGAACACAGATGTTGTGGGATGCACTTTCCAAGCTCTCTCCCTCATATGTCTTCTGACGCCTTCCATTCCACTTCGACTGCCTTAAGAGGAGTCATGCTACCCTGACTTGGTCATGCTACCCTGGTGATAATAGTCAGGATGACCTGGGGAAAGTCCCTAGTGGAGGGCCACAGCTCCCCAGGCTGTCCCTGTACTTTTTAGCCATTTCACCAAAGACAGCAGAAGATTTCGGAAGTATGCTTAGCAAATGGCACTGACCTAGGGCTGGAGACAGCTGGGTATTAGACTAATATTAACAAGCCCAAACAAACCCAAACTAACAAGGGCATGTTTCAAGGGGATAGTGGTGAAGTTTCCCATTTAGGTTCAAAAATAAATTGCACACATTTCAAATGGAGGACCTGTACTAAGAGGAGTTCACATGGAAAGAACTTGCGGGAGGTCTTAGTTGACCAGGGATATTGTAATAGATGCCACTGATGCCTACACAGATCCTCCTCACTGGACCATTGTGCATCCCGCCCCAGCTGCTGTGAGTACTGGCTACTAATGGCTTGCAGCACTACTTCCTCAAGAAAGCTGACCTTGGCTTAGCATAGGCCACCACTCACAGGAAATTTACTCACCCTCCCTAAGGTGTCCTGTTGGCCCTTTGTCGCAAGGTAAAACCAGTTCTGTGGTATAATTCATGTTCTAGAGTCCTGTCTCCCCACCAGGATGGAGGGGAAGTAGACTCCAGACAAGACCATATCCTCACTTATCCTTCTTCCTCTGCACTACTCTGAGTCCCACACTTCCTTCTTCCTGGGAGTACTCTCTCAACAAACTGCTTATAGAAGAATTCCCATTTCAGGCTTTGTTTCTAGAAAATCTTACCTAAGATAGGTAATCACAAGTGAACAGCTAATACAATTACTCTAACAGTTAAGGCAGCCCCAGGCTACACCCAAAAATGCACAGTGTCCCCATAACAGGATCTGACAGACCCACAGGTGACAGTCTGAGAGTCAGACATCTGCAGGTTGATTCTACTTTTGGTCATATGTTTCTGGCATAATGAAGGACCAGAAGGACAGTAACAGTCTGGCAACTGTGTTACAACAGGACTAGTTGGAGAATCGGCGATGGTTAAATTGGAAGGCAGAGGCCTTGAGGAAGACAAGAACACTGGCATTAGATGTGAGAAGGTTTGCCATGTGGAAGAATAGGCACTTTCCATGTGACTCTAGAGGACATGCTGGTGTCAGACAGCGGATTGTACACAGCCGTAGAATTCACCTGCATGTGAGACAGATCCCACTCACAGTGTGAGCTGTAAGGCAACAGAGCTGCTTCCTGGAGAGTATGAGCTAAGAACTCCCCATTCCTGCAGGAGTGGGAATGGAGACTGTACTTCCTGTTGAGTCTCTGGCTCTTAGAAGTAGTAGACATAAGAAAATGTGGCACATATACACCATGGAATACTACGCAGTCATAAAAAAGGATGAGTTCGTGTCCTTTGTAGGGACATGGATGCAGCTGGAAACCATCATTCTCAGCAAACTATCACAAGAACAGAAAAACAAACACCGCGTGTTCTCACTCATAGGTGGGAATTGAACAATGAGATCACTTGGACACAGGAAGGGGAACATCACACACTGGGGCCTGTTGTGGGGTAGGGGAGGGGGGAGGGATAGCATTAGGAGATATACCTAATGTAAATGACGAGTTAATGGGTGCAGCACACCAACGTGGCACATGTATACATATGTAACAAACCTGCACGTTGTGCACATGTACCCTAGAACATAAAATATAATATAAAAAAAAAAAGAAAAGAGAAAAGAAAAGCATGCATCAGAATGTATATTTACTCTTCAGTTTTCTTAGTGTACTGTGCATGTAGGCAAATAAAAATTTGGCACAAAAAAAAAAAAAAAGAAGTAACAGACATGGGAGAGGCCATGGTGTAAGTCCCACTACCAACACTTACCTGTAAGATGTCTCTATTGTGAGATGCTCCTCCTGTGGCCAAAATCTTTGTCTTGGACACTGCAAGGGAAAATAAAAAAAGTGAAATAGCTATGCCAGTTCTCCCAAGGCAGAAAGGGCTGTTTGTGCAGAGTTCTTCAGCTACAGAGGGTTCATGATGGGCCAATGCCTCCCGCTCATCACACAGGAATCTGGTAGAGATCCAAAGGTGGCTCTGTGCATGCAGGCCTGTCACATTCATTTGCTTGTGAGGTTGCTGCCCCACTCACCTTAACTGTCTTTAATAATTTTTTTTTGTTTTAAATATCTCAACAAAACAGGAGCAGAAGGTAACTTCTTTAAAGATAAAAGTCATATATCCACAACTTATAACAAATGTCATTCTTAACAGAGATTTAGAAGCACTTTCTTTCAGGATAGTGTACCAGCCAGATTCCAAAATGGCCTCCACATAATCCCTCCCTCCTGATATTCACACCTTCAAGTAGTCCCCTCTCACATTCAATAGGGCTGACATGTATACCCAACAGAACCTTGTGTAAATGATGGAGTGTGAAGTCCAAGACTAGATGATAAAAGACATTGAGGCTTCTATCTCGCTCTGACACAGATCACGCTCTCTTGGATCACTAACTTTGGGGGAAGCTAAGTGCCACATTCTGAAGACACTCAATCAGCCCTAGGGAGAGGTCTACATGGGAGTGGACTGAGGCCTCCTGCCAACAGTCATGCAAGTGAGCCAGCAGGGAGGCAGATCTTCCAGCCTCAGTCAAGCCTTCAGATGACTGCAGCCCCAGATGACATTGTGACTGCAACCTCAGGAGATATCCTCAATCAGAATCACCCAACTAGGCTGAAACCAAATTCTTGACCCAAAGAAATTGTATAAGAGAGTAAACATTTATTACTGTTTTAAGCTGCTAAATTTTGAGATAATTTGTTACATGGCAATAGATAACGAATACAACTACAAACAAAACAAAGATTCACAGTATCCAGTCCGCTGTTTAACACAGACCTACCAGTCAATGCCACAAGATAACAAAAGCAACTAAAATGTTTAAGTATTGAAAGAAAGGAAAAGAAAACTGTCATTTGCAGACAATAGTCCATCTACTTGGAAAAAATAAAGAATAAGCAAACTAATGAAACTAACAAGAGTTTAATAAGTTTGCCAGATACAAAATCAACTTCTAATAATCAATGGCATTTCTAATAATAATCAACTAGCAAATGTGATAGAAAATAAATTATCATTCACAACAGCAACCAGAAATGTAAGGTAGCCTTACATATAAGGGAATACCTTAACAAAGAATTCAAAAGTCTCTATGAAGAAAAAGTTGAAATTGTTGTTAAAGTACAAAAAAAAAACTAAATAAATTAAAAGATATTCCACGATCTTGAATGAATATGAATTAACATTATAAACATGTCAATCTTTTCCAATTAATGTATACATTCTATTCAACCTAAATAAAAATTCCAACTGGACTCTTTTAAGGAACTAGACCAATTTCTTATAAAATATTTATGGAAAAATGAAAACCTATAAACAGCTCAGACAATATTTTAAAAAGAAAAGCAAGGAGGGGATAATTGCTATACTACATATTAAAACATTATTATGGGCTGAAATGTGTCTACCCTAAATTTGTATGTGGAAGTCCTAAACTCCAGTATCTCAGAATGTGAGTGTATTTGAAGACAAAGATAAAGACAGACATTACCTCTTTAAAGAGGTAATTAAGATAAAAATGAAGTCATTAGGGGTGGGCCCTAATCCAGTAGGACTGATGTCCTTATGAGAAGAGAAAATGAAGACACAGGGACACACAGGAGGAGACACAGGAAGAAGATGGCCATCTACAAACTAAGGAAAGAGGCCTAAGAAGAAATCAACCCTGCTGACACCTTGATCGCAGACATTTAGCCTCCAGAATTGTGAGAAAATTAATTTCTGTTGCTGAAGCCACCCATTCTGTGGCACATTCTTATGGCAGCCCTAGCCAACTAATGCAAACATACTACAAAGCCACAATAATACAACAGGTTTTCTGCCTCAAGAACAAGACCCAATAAACCCATGAAGTAGAAACAGGAGTGTAGGTCGGGCGCCGGGGCTCACGCCTGTAATCCCAGCACTTTGGGAGGCCAAGGCAGGCAGATCGCTTGAGCCCAGGAGTTTGAGACCAGCCTGGGCAACATGGCAAGGCCCTGTCTCCACAAAAAATATTTTAAAATTAGCCAGGCATGGTAGCACGTGTCTGTAGTCCTAGCTACTCGGGGGGAGGAACACTTGAGCCCAAGAGGTGGAGGTTGTAGTGAGCTGAGACCACGCCACTACACTCCAGCCTGGGCGGCAAAGTGAGACCTTGTCTCCAAAAAAGGAAAAAAAAAATGAAAGGGAGTACAGAGAAAGACCCATGTATATACAGGAACTGGATAAATGATAAAGGGGGCACTACAAGTAATGGGATAAAACAGACCACTTAGTAGACAGTGTTTGGAAAACTGGACCAACATGTGGAAAAAATTAAATTGGATCCCAAGTTACACCATTCGCAACGACTCCAGATGGATCAAAGTCCTAAATGTGGAAGGTAAAATTGTAACATCAACAGGAGAAACATAAAACAGTACTTCTATGATACTGGAGTAGGGGGAAAATATCTTAAACAATACCTCAAAAGCATAAAATGTAAGATGAAAAATTGATGAATTTAATCAAAATTCTGTTAAATTGCTGACACTATAAATAAGCAACAGACAAATGAGAGATACCTGCAACAAAAAACTGTCAACAACCTAACATTCAAAGTATACAATAAACTCCTGCAAATCAGTAAGATAAAGATAGGAAATCAAATAGAAAAATGGGAAAGGATGTACATAGCCAATTCAGAGAAAGAAACCAGTTACAAAGAGCTGCTCAAAATCACTATTAATTGGCTGGGCATGGTGGCTCACGCCTGTAATCCCAGCACTTTGGGAGGCCGAGGCAGGTGGATCACCTGAGGTCAGGAATTTGAGATCAGCCTGGTCAACATGATGAAATCCTGTCTCTACTAAAAATACAAAATTAGCTGGGCGTGGTGGTGTGTGCCTGTAATCCCAGTTATTCGGGATGCTGAGACAGGAGAATCACTTGAACCCGGAGGTGGAGGTTGCAGTGAGCTGAGATCGTGCCATCGCACTCCAACCTGCCTAAAAAGAGTGAAACTCCATCTCAAAACAAAATGAAACAAAACAAAATCATCATTAGTTAAGAAAACACAAATTAAACTGACACTGAGATACCAGTTTGCACCCATCAGACTGGCAACAGATTTGAAGGTTGTTGCTGTGAAGTGTTGGTGGGGATATGGGAAAGAAGAACCCTCATAAACTGCTGCTGAGAGTACATGACCGACTTCATGACAGCAGGGCTCTCAAGCTCCTTCCCTCCACTCCCTCACACACAGCAGCAGACGCAGCAGCAGTATTTGTCCCCAAGCTAAAGTAAAGGATTGCTCATTAGTGAAAGTGGGCTACCAGCTGGGGAGGGTGCTGGGGGCACCGAGTGAAGAGGAACTTGAAATGACACTGAGCAGCAGGCATGGAGACAAACATGGAAAGTAGCTCCACTCATCACAGAAAAAGGCTGGATTCCTCTTCTAACCAGAATAAAATCCTGCTTATTTTGGGTTGGATAATTCTTTTTGTGAGGGATCATCCCATGTATTGTAGAATGTTTAGCAGAATCCCCAGAATGCTATGTCCTCACAAGGCTGAAAAGCAGAAAACGGTGAACTCACTCCTGAAAGCACCTTTATAGTGGCATTAATACCTAAGAGCCCTCATGACCTAAACACCTTCCACCAGGCCCATCTCCCAACACTGTCACCTTGGGGATTAAGTTTTCAACATGTGAATTTGGGGAGACACGGTCAGGCCATAGCAAATGGATAAATGGTTGTATAATCATGTGATGGAATATCAGAGTGCAATGAAAATTAATAGCTAATAGCTATCTATGTATGTTAACATGGATGAATTCATAAACATGACATTGAGCTAAAGCAGCAAGTCACAACACGTGTAGTATAATTCCATATATTATGAAGTTCAGAAAGGGCAAAAAACCACAATGTATTTAAAGGAATGCATACACAGCTGGCAAAACCATAAAGAATTCCAGGGAAATGATAATACAAAAATCTGGAAAGAAATGATCTCTGCAGGGATGAGGGGAAGATGAGGATATAGTGGAAGAGGAGCACAGCAAGATTCTAAGGTTCTAGCAATGTTCTATTTCTTTTTTTTTCTTTTTCATTTTTTCTTTTTTTTTTTTCTGAGACAAAGTCTTGCTCTGTCACTCAGGCTGGAGTGCAATGAGGTAATCTTGGCTTACTGCAACCTCCGCCTCCTGGGTTCAAGTGATTCTCCTGTTTCAGCCTCCCAAGTAGGTTATAAATGTCCGCCACCATGCCCGGCTAATTTTTGTGTTTTTAGTAAAGATGGGGTTTCACCATGTTGGCCAGGCTGGTCTCGAACTCCTGACCTCAAGTGATCCGTCTGCCTTGGCATCCCAAAGTGCTGGGATTACAGGTGTAAGCAACTGCGCCTGGCTGATGTTCTATTTCTTAACCCAAGTGCTGATCATCAGATGTTTATTAATATGTTTTATAATTAGCTGTAAGATACATATACTCTACCGTATACATGATATTTTTCACAATAAACTGAGCATAGTGGCTCATGCCTGTAATCCTAGCACTTCAGTAGGCCAAGGCAGGAGGAGGATTGCTTGAGCTCAGGAATTTGAGACCAACCTGGACAACAAAGTAAGACCCTGTCCCTACAAAAAATACAAAAATTAGCCAGGCACGGTGGTGTATGCCTGTGGTCCCAGCTACTCAGGAGGTTGAAGTGGGAGGATTGCTTGAGCCCAGGAAGTCAAGGCTGCAGTAAGCCGTGATTACACCATTGTACTCCAGCCTGGGTGTATTCTTGCCTGATAAAGCCAGACTTTGTCTCCAAAAAATATAATAGGCTGGGCACAGTGGCTCACGCCTGTAATCCTAGCACTTCGGGAGGCTGAGGCAGGAAGACCACCTGAGGTCAGGAGTTCCAGACCAGCCTGGCCAATATGGTGAAACCCCGTTTTTACTAAAAATACAAAAATTAGCCAGGTGTAGTGGTGGGTACCTGTAATCAGCTACTCAGGAGGCTGAGGCAGAAGAATCGCTTAAACCCAGGAGGCAGAGGTTGCAGTGAGCCAAGAATGCACCACTGCACTCCAGCCTGGGCCACAGAGCAAGCGAAACTCCATTTTAAAATAAATAAATAAAAATAAATAGCAAAATAATAATAATAATAACAAACCTTAATCTAACAAAATACATATAGATCCACTTTGCGCTAAGATGATAATGGTCAAGAAAGGACACACTTGTGCTGCAACAACGACAGAATGGAGTAAACAACAACAACCAGAGCATCATATTTTTGTTTGAAGTTATCAAAAAAGTATAAATTCAAGAAATCTAAATAAAATAAATTCCAGAATGAGATGAGCCCTTAAGTGCTGATTCATACCTGCAGCATGGAAAACATGAAGAGGTAAGACTCTATAGGCAGATAAACTTTGCTAGAAAAGAAAAGCAACTACATTTGGGCTGGTATGGAGGACTGAAATCTGGAAGAGTCTCCAATATAGAACTAGTCCTCCCCACCTACCAACTGTCTCCAATGAACTACTATGGAAGCAGTGATGTGGAAGTGGGGGAAGAGCTGGAAAACACAGAAAGAGCTCTGTAATCTCAGTGGTTAGGTACCAAAGACTTGATGGAGGGAGGGGCGTGATCCTGCTGATCCTGATCCCAAAACACTGCAACGACTGGTGAACTAAAACTAACTAGTACTGATCCAACCCCTGATTAAACAAAAAAGACCACCACCTCACCCTCACTTCCTGATAGAAGGGCAAGCTTTCTCTGCAGGTAAACATTAGCTATTTATTTAACAACTGCATGTGAATCTACAATTATCTCAAAAGTAAAAGGGTTAAAAATTAGCCACTTTAGTCAACACTGTACTTTTAAACACAACGTACAGCATTCAACCAAAATTAAATAGCATTTTAAGAAGCAGGAAATGGGAGTAAAATAGTAAATAGAAGCAGACTCTCAGAAGAATTAGTAGATAGGAGCTTTATAATAATTATAAATATGATATAAAGTCAGAGGAAAAGATGAACAAAATGGTTAAAATATGAAAAATTTCAGCAGACAAATAAGAAAATATAAAAGAATGAAATGGAAATTCTAGAAATAGAAAAAATATAATATCCAAAATGAGTTTGTTAGATGGACTTAATAGCAGACTGAATACAGCAGAAACATGAATAAAAAGAGGTGTGATAGAAATCGTCCCTCTGAAGGCCAGGCACAGTGGCTCATGCCTGTAATCCCAGCACTTTGAGAGGCCGAGGCAGGTGGATCACCTGAGGTCAGGAGTTTGAGACCAGCCTGCCTAACATGGTGAAACCCCATCTCTACTGAAAATACAAAAAATTAGCCAAATGTGGTGGTGCTTGCCTGTAGTTCCAGCAACTCAGGAGGCTGAGGCAGGAGAATTGCTTGAGCCCGGTAGGTGGAGGTTGCAGTGAGCCGAGATCATGCCACTGCACTCCAGCCTGGCAACAAAGCAAGACTCCGTCTCAAAAAAACAAAACATAACAAAACAAAACAAAAAATGAAATTGTCCAACTGAAGCAGGGAGAGAGAGAAAAAAAGAAAAAAAAGAACAGAGAGTCAAAGTCCTAAGGGACAACAGCAAATGTGTAACTGAAGTCCAGAGGAAAGGAAAGAGGAAATAGGGAAAAATAAATATTTGAAGAAATAATGGCTAAGAATTTTCCAAAATTGATGAAAGAGATTAACCCACAGATCCAACAAGCTCAATGAATCACAAAGAGGATACATACAAAATAATAATAATTTAAAAACCCTTACTTAGGTATATCATAATCAAACTGCTGAAAATCAAAGATTAATAGAAAAATTTTAAATCAGCCAGAGAAGAAAACCCCATTACATTCAGGGGAACAACACTAAGAATGACAGCTAATTTCTCATCTGAAACATTAGAAGGCTAGAAAACGATGGAACGACATTTTCAAAGTGGTGAAAGTAAAAAGTGCCAATCTAGAATTCCACAACAGAAAATATTATTTGACTATGAAGTGAAATAAATACATTTTCAGAAAAAGTAAAACTTAAGAGAATCCACTTCTTATAGATGTTCTACATTTCTTCCTGAAGCTCTGACTTTCCATCTGGTATGATTTTCCCTTTAGCCCAGAAAACTTCTTTAGCTGTTTTTGTAGTGCAAGCATGTTGGTAAAAAATTCAAGAGTATAATATTAGTGCAAACCAGACTTTTCAAGTTAAAGATTTCAATTTAAAAATCAATTAAAAAGTGTATAGCTTAAAAAGCCAACAGAGGAGATAAAATGGAATACTAAACATTGCTCAGTTAATCCAAAAATAAGACAGGAAAAGAATAAGAAAAAAGAACATATAGAACAAAAGAAAAGAAAAAGCAAAATTGATATGTAATCCATTTTGTACATGGATGGATTGAAAAAAATAAAAAAATAAAAAATAAATGGATGGATTGGATTAAATCCAATCATTTCAATAATTACATTAAATGTAAATGGACTCTTCCCTTTAAAAATATTTATTGCCTGCCTACCTTCCTACCTTTCTTTTTTTTCTTCCTTCCCTAAAAAGCCATTAGACAGGCAAACAGAAGTGGCTCAAGGGCCACATGTAAGTACATAACCAGAGTGGGGGCAGATCCAAGAGGCTGCTGGAGAGAGGCCACAGAGACAACACAGGTAAAGGTAAGCGGAGAAGCCAAAAAGGGGCCTGCATGTCAAGGAGGCAGCAATCTGGAGGGGTCAGAAGAATCAACTTTGTCACTGTTAGGATAAGATACAAATGTGGGAAGGAAGACAGCCAGAATGAACCCCATGGTGTTGGACTGGAAGTGGAGTGTATAGGGTTGAACTCATGTTTTTCAACACATGGAGAAGTAGATAGACAGATAAATAGAAAGGTAAATGTGTGTATAGATACAGACTTATATATATGATGCTGTTCCCAGCCCCTTTCAGTGGGCTGAGCTGGGAAATATTAGGATATATATATATTAGGATATATATGTATGTAGATTTATACATATACATATATACATATATATGTACACTATATATGCTGTATACACTATATATACTCTATACACTATATACTCCCCTTCCAGTCCAACACCATGGGGTTCATTCTGGCTTTCTTCCTTCCCATATTTATATCTTATCCTAACAGTGACAAAGTTGATTCTTCTGACCCCTCCAGAATATACATATACATCTATATATGTATATGTATATATCTACATACATATATATCCTAATATATATATATCCTACTATTTCCCAACTCAGTCCACTGAAAGTGGCTGGGAACAGCATCATCCCAGTAGCAATGAGCATCCAGAGACAGCACCCAAACATCTCTCCCCACTCAAAGGAGTCAGGGCTCCTTGGATAAATGGAAGATTACAGGGCTGATCCAAGGAAAAAACAAGACGAGCCTGAAACTTCTTTTATGCTAGAAGCTATGGAAATGCTCAAGGAATGATGGAAGATATACCAAAAGGACAAGGGGCCAGTTCACTCATTGGTGCATAAAAAGATGAAAATTACTATCTTTTTAGAAATGAAAGATACGTTACATAAATAAAGTTAACATATAGCCTTCTGAAATGCACAAATTAGAAGTTAATACAGAATGGGAATAAATGAGCTAAGATTTCAACTTAAAAATACAGAAAAAGAAAAAAATTCATAAAGTAGAAGGAAGGCATTTAAAAAGATAAAAGCAGAAATTAATAAAAGGGAGCACAAAACAAAATATTAACATTGCTTAATAAAATATATAAAATATACAAACCTTTAGCTAACATGCTCAAGGGAAAAAAAAATACACAAACAAGAATGAACTAGGGACAAGGGTACAGGACATAGAATGAGATGGTGAAAGTGGAAATTACAATCCCAGCACTTTGCGAGGCCAAGATGAGTGGATCACTTGAGGTCAAGAGTTTGAGACCAGCCTGGGCAACATGGCAAAACCCCATATCTACAAAAACACAAAAATTAGCCAGGTGGTATGGCGCACACCTGTAATCCCAGGTACTCAGGTGGCTGAGGCACAAGAATCGCTTGAACCCGGGAGGCGAAGGTTGCAGTGAGCTGAGATTGTGCCACTGCACTCCAATCTGGGCAACAGAGTGAGACTCTGTCTCAAAACAAGAACAAAAACAAAAACAAAACAAAACAAGAAATAATCTTAATGTCCTTCAACTAGGGCTGTAAAATAATTTAGCAAACCTCATGCCAGTCATTAGAAAACATAAAGGTAGACCTGTACATACTGTTATGGAAAGCAAGTCTCAGAATAACACATAGAATATAATAGCATTTCTGTTAAATATATATATACACATACACACATGTATCAGGTTGAACCATATGAAATTGCCATTTTTGTAAATCAAAACTTCTTCAATATTGGCAATGCCGCATGATTCACAGGAAGGAAATCACAGTCTGGAAGGAAGGAAAGGAGTCTGAGAGGCATATGAAGGAGCCATTTGCTTCTTATTCCATATTTCTGTTTTGCATGAATCTTTTATGATAAAAAGACATCCATTCGGTGTGTATTTTAAAACAAATAGTTGTTTTAAGACCCTGCTGCTTTCCATCCAGCCCCTTGGCTCTGTCCAGGAGAAGACATTCAGCCCCCACCTCTTAGCTTCTCTCAGCTTCATCGCTGGAACGCCATCCTCCTGGGGAAACAATTCAAGCTATGGAAGATGTTCTAGTGTGATTCCATGTTGGAAAACCAAGAACAATGGCCAGGTACAGTGGCTCATGCTTGTAGTCCCAGCAATTTGGGAGGCAGAGGTGGGTGGATCATTTGAGGTCAGGAGTTCGAGAGCAGCCTGGCCAACATGGTGAAACCCCATCTCTACTGAAAATACAAAACTAGCTGGGCGTGGTAGTGCACACCTGTAGTCCCAGTTACTCGGGAGATTGAGGCAGGAGGATCACTTGAACCTGAGGCGGAGGTTGTAGTGAGCCGAGATCGCGCCACTGCACTCCAGCCTGGGCAACAGTGAAACCCTGTCTCCAAAAAAACAAAAGAAAACAAACAAAAAACACAAGAACACCTTCAGTGCCCAAATGCAGGAGAAGTAACCTGGCCATCATACGCAGCACCACAAAGATGACTTTTGACAAACTTTGGTTCTTGTATACACCCTTTGCATATAAGGTACAAAGGAACAAAACTATGGCTGTATGGAAATAAGCTCATAGAGGAGACTGGGAGAAAATGTCCCTAAATGGTACCAGTGGTTGGAGAGAGGGGATGGGATTATGAGTCATTTTCCTTCATTTTTTTGAGACATGGTCTCGCTCTGTCACCCAGGCTAGAGTGCAGTGACACAATCACAGCTCATTGCAGCCTTGACCTCCCAGGCTCCAGCGATCCCCCCAGCCTCCTGCCACCCCCTGCCACCCCACCCCCAGTAGCTGGGACCACAAGCATACGCCACTACGCTGGGATATTTATAATTACTATTATTTGTAAAGATAGGGTCTCTCTGTTGCTGATCTCAAACTCCTGGGCTCAAGTGATCCTCCCACCTCCACCTCCCAAAGTGCTGGGATTACAGGTGTGAGCACTAGGCCCATTTTCTTTTCTTTATTTCTCAAACTTGCTACAAGGTTTGACTGTTTTTACTATCAACCTAAACAACATGAAACACACTGAAATACAAGCTGAAAACTATGGCTTATTAGCCCTGCCCAGATGGTGTCTATCATGCCTGATGGTGTCTATAAACATCAAGAGGGCAATTGTTCCTTAAAAAAAGCAGGTTCAGCCAGTGGTTGAGAATCCAGCATCTGGAGCCAGAATGGCTTGGTTGAGATCCCAGCTCTGCCAGTCCTGACCAAGTTATTTAACCACTGCAAGATTTGGTTTCCTTGGTTGTGAAGTGGGAATCATATCAGTACCTACTTCAGAGGTACTGTTGTTAATAAAGATTAATTGCTGGCCAGGTGCTGTGTTTCACGCCTGTAATCCCAGCACTTTGGGAGGTCAAGGTGGGCGGATCACAAGGTCAGGAGATGGAGACCATCCTGGCTAACACAGCGAAACCCCGTCTCTACTAAAACATACAAAAAATTAGCCGGTTGTGGTGGCGGGCCCCTGTAGTCCCAGCTACTCGGGAGGCTGAGGCAGGAGAATGGCATGAACCTGGGAGGTGGAGCTTGCAGCGACCAGATATTGCACCACTGCACTCCAGCCTGGGTGACAGAGCAAGACTCCATCTCAAAAAGAAAAAAAAAAAACAGATTAATTGCTAAGGAACTGGGCCAGGCACAAACTCAGTGCCCAACAAATGCTGGCAGCTGTTAGTATCACAATAATCATTTTTATTCAAAGTGCCTCTTTATTCCCCTTAGACACTATTAAAACCAAATGAGATGATGACTGGGCAAGAATGAAAACTAGAGCTGGCCAGTCCACATGGCGGCCTGGAGAATGAGTCCTCGCGTGTGTGCAACCTCTGTTGGTTCCAAGTATGTCTATTTCAGTGATCACTCAGCAGAGCGGCAAGACAGGTCTGATTCTGCATTTAAGCTTGCTAAGAGGATAAGTAACTCTATGCTGTTTTGCACAAGAAATGCTTTAGAGGCTGGGAATAATGCCACAATCCCATCAGCTCCTCCTGAGCCCATGGGGGCCTTCTACCTAACTGCTTCTCCCTGTATGCTGGGCTGTTCCCTTCCCTGGGCTCCCCTTCTGAGAGCCAGAGGACCCCTGCCAGGCACTCCACCAACTCCAGCACCATCCCTGCCCTGCTCACCCAGTCTCATTTTCAGGGAACTTGGAAGTCTTTGCAGACCTTTGGGAAATGTCTTTTTACACTTAGGGTGGTGGGATGAGGGCATTCGGAATGCTCATGGTGGTAATTTTACATATTTTAAAATATTGTATTGACCTAGAACACACATCCTGAAAAATGCACACATCATAAGCCTATAATCTTCATAAATTTTTACAAACTAAACACACCCATGGAACGTGAAACAGAACATCACCAGCACCTCACAGGCCCCTTCTGAAGGGCAACTACTAATTATCCCAACTTCCAACAACAGTAAATAGTTTCGTCTGCTTTTTAAATTTTTTTTTGAGACAGGGTCTCATGGCTCATTGCAGCCTCAACCTCCTAGGCTTAAGCGATCCTCCCACCTCAGTCTCCTGAGTAGCCAGGACTACAGGCGTGGCCTACCACGCCTGGCTAATTTTTGTATTTTTTTGTACAGATGAGGTTTCACCATGTTGCCCAGTCTGGTCTCGAACTCCCGGACCCAAGTGATCTACCTGCCTCGGCCTCCCAAAATGCTGGGATTACAGGTGTGAGCCACTGTGCCTGGCCTGTAGTTTCATCTGCTTTTGAACTTGGATGTACAGAGAACCCTGCCATATGTATGTCCGTGTTTGGCTTCTTTTGCTCAGTGTTACATTTGGTGAGATTCACCCATTTCACTGTATATCACCGAGGCTGGTTCATTTTCATTTGTGTGTAGTATCCTGTTGTACAAATGCACCACAATGCATTTTTCCTGTCTACTATTAATGGGCACTGGGCCACTTCCACTGTGGGGCTATTCAGCATAGTGCTGCAATGAATGTTCTCCTGTACATCTTTAGTAAACACATGCACAAATTCCTGTTGTGCCTTTACTTAGAAGTGAGATTGCTGGCTAGACGTGTATTCAGCTTTAGTAGATGCTGTCTAACAGGCTTTCCAGGAGGTTTCCCTAATGGGTATTTTTATAGTATCATTTTACTCTGTCAATTCAAAGGTATAAAATATATATTACATAGAACTTGGATTGTCCATAAAGTGTCATAGGAAGGCCCTCAAGCAAAGCAGCTTCACTCTCTTCTCTAGTGACAACAGCTATAGCCCAGAGGGACAAATACATCTTAGAAACCTGGACTTTATAGGTGGCCAGTCCAACCTCCTTACAGACCCCTAGACCGTTTCAACGCCGCCTGTAAAGGGAACTCACTGACCCCCTAAAGCTGATTATTCTACAGCTCAAGTTCTCAGAAATCCCTTTCTCCTCCTTTTGCCTCCCCCAGCCCCAGGTCTGCCCTCTCCATGCCAGTTGCCATGGTTTGAATATGTGTCCCCTCCAAAACTCATATTGAAGCTTTATCTCCAATATGACATATTGAAAGATGGGGCCTTTAAGGAGATTGGGTTATGAGGGCTTTATGAGTGGATTAATCCATTCATGGGTAAACAGATTAACAGGTTAACGGATTAACGGGTTATTGTGGGAATGGGACTGGTGGCTTTCTGAGAAGAGGAAGGGAGACTTGAGCTAGCGCACTCAGCTCCCTCACCATGTGATGCCCTCTACCTCCTCAGGACTCTGCAGAGAGCCCTACTAGCAAGCAAGCCCTCAACAGATATGATCCCTCAACCTTGGACTTCTCAGCCTCCATAATTGTAAGAAATAAATTCCTTTTCCTTATAAATTACCCAGGATCAGGTATTCTGTTATAGGCAACAGAAAATGAACTGAGATATCAGTCTTCTGAGTTTTGACAGTGATACTACATCCCCCTCTTCCCTGTCCAAGCTGAAAGACACAGACGGTGTCCCACAGGCAATGGAACCTGGCTAGGCTAGAAGGACAAGATCCACTCATGTCCCCAGACCTTGCACCACCTATGACTTTGGAGTCCAGAGCTCAAAACAGCTCATCTGCAGCTTGGAGCTTAGGGTTACAGAAAGACCTTTCCCAGGTCCTACAGGTCCTGGTCAAAAGGTCAAGCTATTGTGGACACAGCTAGAAGCAGGTACAACCTACCTGCTATTCTATGCCTGCCTACAGGTGCCAATTGACACACTTTCTCATCCCATCCCCAAGGTCAGGCTCCACCTCCCTCCTGCACAAGCCCCCTGAAAGAAAACTTTAGTAGACATTGACCCACTAGCCCTGGCCCCCAGGTGTGAGCTGGCCCTGAGCCCCCACCCCAGGACACATGCTGCCAGTGGCTCACTTACTGACTCGATAGCCCAAGCCTTCTGCGTGAATCCTCTTGGCCATGAATTGTCCTTCAATCAGTGCTCGAACCTCCACATCCCCAGGGAATGCTGCGACCTGTCTCCAGGAAAAGGTGGGCACAGAGTAAGGAACTCTCATTGTCCGTGTGTGTATGTGTGTGTGTGTGTTTGTGTTTGTGTGTGTGTCTGTGTGTGCGAGTGTGTGTGTCTGTGTGTGATCTTTTTAAACAATAGCCCAGATTTGAAACTCATAGCTGGGCTCTTTAACCACTGTCTTTGCCTGTCACACACACTCACACAAACACACTACTGAAGCACACAAGCCCACAGCCTCACATGCATGTCACTTTGAAGAGTCAGAGACATTACAGAATTTAGTCTCAGGCAGCTGAGAGATCAAGTTCTGTCTACCATTCAGCTCTGCAATCTTTAATAAGTTACATTAGTCTTGCTATCATTCTTTTTCTTAACAAAATGGAGATAACAGTGGTGCCTGTTTTTTAGGGTTGTTGCAATGATCAGATTAGACAACAGAGCCTGGAAAATGCAGTACATACTAGATAAGTGACAGCCACGAGCTTACGCTGAGATCCCACCCCTGTGGCATGTCCTTCAAGCTAGCACTGATGGGAATCAACCCCAGGCTCACCCCTGCTTCTTTGGCACCTGAGACCAATGCTAGAACCTGCCGCCATCCCCCTCACGAACAGCTACACTCTAATCTTACCAACCTTCTTCTAGTTCCCAAGCTGCTCCCTCTGCCTGGAAGTCTATCCTACTCTTTCCATGGTGAGATCCTGAGTACTTTCAGGTCTCAACCTAAAGGCCACCTTCTCAGAGAGGCCCAGGCCCGATCACCCCACCCAGGGTAAGTCTCCAGCCCACCCACCAGCTGCTTTCCCTTGCAGCACTCTGTTCGTCTGCTTCCCAGCCTTAGCACCTGCTGCATTCATGTACGTGCTCATTCACTCATCTACTGTCCCTCTCCCTCCTAGACAGCAGGCTCTAGAGAGCAAGGGCCACCGATGTCTTATTCTCCTTTGTGTCCCGGGTGCCTGGCACCAATCATACATATCTGTTGGTTGAATGAATGAATGAAGAACACTACTTTCTCCTTGACAAATCTAGGATTGATATGCATGAAAGAACAGGCATAACTTCTCCCTCTAATAAAAGAAACCAAACTGATTCTCCATCAGAAGATTGAAATGAACTTCCTCCTTTATACAAAGCTTTCCGTTCATAATCCAACATGTAGTGCCATCATCTGCCATTGAATCCAATGCCAACTCGGACAGTTACAGTTTCCAGACAGAGTGTCTTACATAAACTCCCCATTTACTGGGGTCAGAAACGTCTCTCAGGTACAACCCAAAATGTGGTGATGACTCTCCAGTGACTATCTAACAGCAATGTCAATTTCGAGCAGCAAGAACCAACTAAATCCTTCCTGGGAAAGGTCACATTGTGGAGGAGAAAGAAAACAGCAGCTTCAGAGCCAGAGAGGACTGGATTTGAGCCCCCTCCACCACCTATGACCTGTGACTCTGTCCAGATTATTTAGCCTGAGCCTCTGAGTCTCAACCTCTCTATCTAGAAAGAGGAACAATAGTGCCTATTGCTTTGAAAAGTAAATGATAGCCAGGCATGGTGGCTCACACCTATAATCCCAGCATTTTGGGAGGGGGCGTATCACTTGAGGTCAGGAGTTCAAGAGCAGTCTGGCCAACATGGAGAAACCCCTCTCTACTAAAAATACAAAAATTAGCTGGGCGTGGTGGCTTGAGTCTGTAATCCCAGCTACTCAGGAGGCTGAGGCAGGAGGATCATTTGAACCCAGGATGCGGGGGTTGCAGGGAGCCAAGATCGTCCCACTGCACTCGAGCCTGGGCAACAGAGTGAGACTCCATCTCAAAAAAATAAAAAAAAATAAAAAAAATAAAGAAAAGTAAATGAGGAAGGTACAGAAAACCATGAGCACAATGCCTGGCACCAAATGGGCTCAATAAATGTTAGAACCTCCCGGGCTCAGTGGCTCTTTCAACCACGAGGAAATTAATGATCTCAAGATCCATGGGTTCTTGATGGGTACAGGATAAAACTCGCCAGGGAAATAAGCTCTGTGATACTCAATGATAATGTTAGCATTTGCTAAATTCGAAGAAAACTCTCAGGGTTTCTGCATTCCTCCCTGAGGGAAAGGACCGTGTCCTGCAGATTCCCCAGGATCTAGAATGCACGCTAGCACACCACAAGTGTGTATGATATCAACGGATGAGTGAATCAATGAAGTCCCTAAAAGTCACACAATTTCATGGGCAATTGTTAAATTTTACACTCACAAATGGAGCCAGTGTAACTCCAATACCAACAGCACACGTACCTTGTGGCTTTCTGCGTTAAACCTATGACATCCAATAATTTCAGGGGTGATCTCCATGACATCAAAATAAAAACCTGACATAAAACCAGGAAGACATCAGCTGTCATTAGTCAAAGAACAAAAGATCGGCCTCTCAACAGACGTAGAACAGGGCAAAATGACCCCATATCCCCGGGTCCCCTGGCTCTCTTTCATCCCCCAGATGAGACCTGCGAATATTCTCAGTTCTTCTCTCCAACAGGATAGAAGGGAACCAGGGAGCCCTGAGCTAGCTTTTCTCAGAGACAACTCTTCCTGCTCTCACTTGGCAGCCCTGAACAGGAAGCAGCTGCCCAGTCAATCCTAAAATACCAACACACATTTGACCAAGGGAGGCACAGCCCCTCCCTGCTCAGGCCTTCTGAGACACTGGGCACTTTTCCTTGTGCCTGGGGCAGAGGGCTGAGAACGGGGATATACCAGGGCAGAGGCTGCCCTCTCTGATGCTGTCATCAGGGGCTTGGTGGGGACAGAAGATGTAGCTATGGTCTGATCTTCTGCTCAGAGCAGAAGCCAAGGACAGCCTTACAGGCCCACCCTCGCTCAGAACACAGGGTTCCACACCAGCTTGTAGGATCTGTGGAATAGAAGTGCAGACAGACAGCGCTCCCCTGGACTTCTCCACGGCCCTCCTCTCCCCCAGCTCATGGGGCCCCAGGCCCTGCCCCTCCAGCCGGCAGCTGCTGACACTTCACAGGCTTGGGCATCACCAACTGGCCTACCCAGGTTTCCACCGTTGCCCATCTCTGTGGACTGCAGTGCCTTAGAGAACTTGCTCCAGGAACGGGACGCGGACTTGTCGCGGATCTTCTCTCTCATGAGGGAGCCATTTTTAAAGCTGCAGAAGAGAGTATAGCTCTGAGGAAGGAGCCAGTGCTTGCTCACTGGACCCATGAGTTTCAGTAAAGAGACCCAGGCAGAGGAACTGCAGGTCAGGCTGGACCACAAGCCCTAGTCAGTGCACAGCAGGCTCTGAAACGTAGGTATCAGAGGCGCTTCCTCAGATTCCAGGCCCCTGAACGTCCCTGGGAGGCACCGGAAATGCCCTTATCTTAAGCTGTTTACACAGGAGGCTGACACAGAGGAGCCCCGGGTAGAGACAGGGAGCTCCGGTTTCTGCACATTCTACCATGGGCACAATGAGGCAGGGTGGGCTAGATTAACTAGCCACATTCTCCAGCGCTTCTCAGGGCTTAGGAGCTTAGAAACCATTTCCCTCAGGAGCTCTGGACGGGTCTCCAAAGGCCTGTGGTCAGAGCACACAGCATGTCCCTTCCATGAGAGCTGTTGGGAAGCAGGATGTCCTTTCCGCTATGAGGGTCCACCACATGCCGGACAGGTCACAGCAACAATGTGCGGTAAATGCTCTTGCCCTCCCCATCTCATGAGGAAAGTGTGGCTCAGACATGCCACACTACAGAGTTTGCCCAAGGTCACACAGGATATAGGTGGTGAGGATAGGATTTGAACCCGGGCTTGAGGGACTCAGGGTCTTGGGTTATTCCTCACCCGGCTCTGCTGTCAGCAAGAGTCGGTGAGTCCTTGGGGGTCTCAGCTGCCCAGCAGAGCCTGGGAAAGTGGAGGGAGTCATTCCAGAGCTTAGTGGAAGGACTTAGGGTCCTCAAGATGGTGCCAGATCTGCCCACACCTCCTCACCCAGGGAATGGTGCCAACCAACACCCAGGCTCACCACAGGAGTGCCATGTAGTGCTGGGAGTCAACCGGGTTGCAGAAGATGTGGCCTTCCAGGGCAGGCATGGGTTCTTGGAGCCAGAGAAACAGGGTGTCACTGGTGCCCAGGCTGACCTGGGGAGAGATGGGCAGAGGTGGGGCGCCTTGGGCTTTGCCCACACACACTGCCCTCTGCCAGCGACGCGCTGTACTCCACCCACCTTAACCCTGTCACTTTACTCACGCTGCAGACCTCAAATGCAAGGCCACTTTCTCAGAGCCACATCTGACCCTCCCACACCAGATGAGCCAGGAGTTAGCTCCCCAGATGCAGATTTCATGGATCTTCTGTGCTGATTTCCCAAAACTGCATCTAAATAATGGTTTGGATCATGGCTGGTTCCACACATGACTTTCCCACTAGAAGTAGGAAGGCCTGGGTTATGTCTTCCTTATTCATCTGGGCTGCTCACAGCCCTTTGGCCCCAGGTCTGACCCTCTGCCACTGCACGCACTAAGACTGGCCACTGTGAAGCAGGCAGGGGTCCTGCCCATCCAGCAAAGAACAATGACTTTCTGAGAAAGATGTGCGCCCCCATCCCCTCCCTCCACTGTCTTCTGGAACTGGCAGACACTCTGATATACAGGGACCCAGATACTGGTCCTTCAGGGTCTGGGTCCCAGCAGTATCTCTGCTACTTATCAGAGTGTGGGTGTGAGCGTGGAAACAGAAAGAGCCTATGGGTGTGGGAAGTCGCCTTACCGCAATGTCACCTTCCTCCAGTCTCATGCCTGCCAGCGACGCTGAGAATGGGAGGGGAGCTTCTGGTTAGCTGGTGGCCACGTGGGAACCACAAAGCAAACCACAGGGCTCTCCAGGCAGGCGCACAGTCCCCACCTCCAACCCCCACCCACACCCTAGGGTGGTGGCAGGAGCAGGGGGAGCTGAGCTCTCAGGAGGCCCTAAGAGAAGGTCATAGGGGTCGGGGGTGAAGTCTGTTAGCAGGGGCCTCTGATTTGAGCTGTGAAGTCTCTTTCCTGAAGGGGTCCAAACATCCCTCCACTGTCAGGCACTCCCAGGAGTGCAGAGAATCAAGGAGGCCAAGACAAGACACCAAGGATACACAGCAGAGAAAAACACAGGCAGTAATGGAAAAGAAGGGGGTGAGGTTATGTTCACTGTCTGTGCCCTGCCTTAGACACAAGACCCACAACAGCAGTCTTTTTTTTTTTTTTTTTTTTGAGATATAGAGGTGGGGTCTCACTCTGTCACCCAGGCTGGAGTGCAGTGGCATGATTATAGCTCACTGCAGCCTCGAACTCCGTGATCATGCAGTCCTCCCAACCTCAGCCTGCAAGTAGCTAAGACTACAGGTGCACACTACCACACCTGGCTCACAACAGCAATCTTTATCTGCCTTGATTGCTGAAGTGCCCCAGCGCTGAAGGAAGGCCTGGCACATAATAGGCACTCACTAAATGCTGAGTGAATGAACATGTGAGTAAAGGTGAAATGGGAGTGAGAAACAGGTGCACTCAAACACTGCCACTGAGGTTCAATCAGCAGCGTGTGTGTCAGAAGCCTTGGATCCAGGAATCCCACCTTTGAGAACTTATCCTGTAACAACAAAGAGATGAGACCGAATGTGCATCTCAACATCGTTTGCACTGCCAAACACTGAAGCAACACCACCCTCCATCCATAAGGGACTGGTGAAATAAATGCTGCGACAACTGAGCTCTAGACAACTGTTAAAATGAGAAAGATACTGCCCAGGTTGATTAAAATAAACAATGCTTATTTATGAGCACAGAAAGAAGACTGAAAGGACAGAAAGTAACCTTTCTAATTAGGGTTAAAAATTAACCTTTCTAGTTAGAATTAAATGTAAAACTAATCTGGTGGATCGTTAGAAAAAGACTTTTCCTGGGGTGGGGCTGAGGGGTAGTAGTTAGGGTGTTGTTTAGTGCAGCCCACCTGGCCTTCCTTCAGAGATCCGAGGGCCCCTCCAGGGGTGGCTTCAGGACTACCCAGAGGAGAAGAGGAGGAAGAGAAGAGGCTAGGGAAGGAGATGAGGTGTCTGGACGAGAAACAAGTCATTGCTGCAGATCAGATGACAGGGCAGAGACTTAAAACCATGTCCTAGAGGAAGGGTTGGAGGAATTGAGCTATTCATCTTGGAACAGAAAAGACAGGTGAGGGATGGGGTGGGCAAGACTGCCTTCCTTAATCATTGAGCAGTTTTCATCCAGAGAGAGCAGACTGACCAGCTCCTGAGGGCGGAGTTGGAGCTGAGATGGGGCAGGTACAAGGAGTCAGATCGCAGGGTGGGGGTGGTGGGAAATGACCACAGAAGGCTTCACCAAGAGGCTGGACTGGAATTCTCAAAAGTCCAACATGGACCCAGTCAGGCTCATCGGACAGAGAAACTCCCTGAGATACTCACCTGGGTTGTCCCCAGTGAAGGCCACCACTTTGCATCCTGGAGGAAATCCATAGCGCTGGATGTAATAGGAAGAAATGGCTCCCTGAGGGACGGGGATAAAGCAAAGGTGCTCTGTTGAGGTAAATCCCGCCTGCCCAGCACAGCCACCCACCCTTCAGGCCACGAAAATGCTACAGGCTCCAGGTCACTGGAGCTGAAGGAATGTTTTGCAGAGCCTGGAGTCACACCACTCCCTGTCACAAACTGGGCGTGTCCCTCCTGTTCACAAATCACCAGAGAAGTCCAGCGCAGGTTTGGAACCACGAGCATGAGGTCATCTCAAACACTGCTGATCTTGAGATTTCAGGTAGAGAGAACAAACCAACCCCTAACTACTGCTTGCTTTATAAGCTCCAAATTCTTGATATAGCATTAAAAAAAAAAAAAAAGGTAACAGGACGCCAGTAAGCAAACTCATGGGAGCAGATAATGCCTCGCACACTCGCTCTATCACCCTAGCAACTGGATAAACAATAATTGGACGTGAAAGTGCAGAGAACAACGTTCTAAGGAAAGTAATCCAAAAAAGACAGTGTGCGGGGAGGGCTATCTGAGCACTACCTGCAAAAAGAGGGATGATGAAAAACATGGGTCCTGCTTGGTTCGCCCACACATGACACCTATGTGACGAATGAAAATGCCTTTTCAGAGTCAGTTCTTTCCCGATCCTCAAGCTGCTTGTCTGCATAGGCTCCTTCTTGGAGGCAAGAGTTCTCGCATAAGGCAAGCAAAGCCTGCTCTGAATTTCACATCCAACTAAAAGCCACGTGTGGATTATCAGTCCCAATGGCTTGGCTGTTTTCTGTCTGCCCTTTCTCTGCCTTTCTGACCGGCGTCAGTCTGTCTGGCTTCTGCACTGTCGGCTTCCACAGGGCCACATGGCTCTTCCTTCAGCTCCATGCACTGGCCTCATGGCATACTTTAGATGCTGATGGTTTGGCTTTGATGTTCTGCCTCATCGTGGCAGAGGCTGTTTTCAGCATGCCAGTGTGAATCATACAGGTGTGTGCAGTGGTTCACACCTGTGATCCCAGCACTTTGGGAGACTGAGGCAGGAGAATTGCCCAATCTGAGCAACATAGTGAGACTCTGTCACTACCAAAATAAAAAAAAAAAAATTAGCTGTGCATGGTGGTGCACGCCTGTGGTCCCAGCTACTCAGGAAGCTGAGGCAGGGGGATCACTTGAGCCCAGGAGTTGGTGGCTGCAGTGAGCTATGATCATGCCACTGCACTCCAACTTAGGTGACAAGGTGAGACTCTGTCTCTGAAAAGAAAACAAAAGTGCTTCTGTGGCTGAGACTCCCAATGAGAAGTCCTCACAGCAGCCCCTCCTCCACATGGCCCAAGACTCCCAGTTACACAACTCCCTCCGGGCCTCAGAGTGCCCTTGTCCCTTGTTCACACCAACATTCTCTCCCACCCAGAGTTCCCTCTGGTTGTTCTGGCTCTGTGGTAAGCATTTCCCACCAAAGGGCCCCAGGGGCAGGACCCAGATCTCTCTCTCTCTACTCCATTGTGCCCACAGGACAATGGAGAACAGGGCTGGCCAACGATGACACACCAGCGCATTCACAGCCGGTGTCCACTGCAAACGGGTGGCGCCGCCGTGATGGGTAAATGTTTTTCCCATTACCCGTGGGACCAGGCACTATTTTAAGTGCTTTAAACATATTAACTCATCTAATTTGCACAACAGCCGTGTAAGATGAACAGCAGCATTCCCCTTGTTCCAGATGAGGAAACCGAGACACAAAGTCACAAAGCTGCTAGAACCAGGATTCAGTCCCAGGCTGTCCAGTGCCAGGGCCTGTGCTGTGCCAGCCCTGCTGGTATTTCTTTCTGTTTTCCCTAAGGCTGCCTCCTTCAAGCTTCATCAGCAGTCCCTAGAATTTCAGCACTCTGTGCATTTTTTCTTTAGCTATGCAATCACCTGCTATTTTTATCCCTATTCTAATAAATTTCTAGTGGAATTTCCCAAAGTCCTGCCGACCATAAGGCATATAGCTGAACACCTACTATGTGCAAGGCACTGATCCAGACACTGACTTACATCTTAGGCTAAACCAAAGACCCTGCATGTGTATGCCTGTGGGTGAATGAACAAG
>NW_012106419.1:1205632-1274817 GCF_000951045.1 Mandrillus leucophaeus
TGTGTGTCTGTGTGTGTGTGTGTGTCTGTGTGTGTGTGTGTGTCTGTGTCTGTGTGTATGTGTGTGTGTGTGTGTCTGTGTGTGTGTGTCTGTGTGTGTGTGTGTGCGCGCTACAGTGCTTCCCTGGTAGCTGCCAGCTCTTAAATGAGCCACATCGCCAGAAAGGAGACCTACCACAACTGAGCACGATGGTACTGGTGGGCCAAGCTTCTCCTCTAAATGAGGTGCACAGGCACCAAGGCAAGTCTGGGACCAGACTTTATCCTGTATCTGCAACAAATTCATTCCGGAACCTGAGGAAGGAAGGAAACAAACAACAGACACATCTTGAAAACGGACCTTTTGTGAAAATGCACAAATCTGGCAAACAGCAGATAATTCTCTTGACGCAACTTGTACTGGAGCTCTTTCTTCATGGAAGGTATGCATGCTTGTGTTGTTCTGGAACCAGAGAACCAGAGGCCCTAGGGGCCCTTGGAAACACATGGCACCGCACCTCCTCCAAATATTCCTCATCAATTCAAACACTACAGTTAGCTTGGAAATCTGCTGCTCAGAGACCTCCCAGGGGGCCTGGAACTAGCAGCAACACACTGACCAGTAACCACTCTCTATGTCCCTTAGGTTTCCAGGTCAGCCCCCAGGGATTTCTCAATCTCATCTGACCTTTCAAGGAAAGGTCTCAGAGTCCTCTAAACTTCCTCCTGGTCACTGAGATCAACCTATTAGCTCCTTCCTAAAACGTCCTCCTCCCAAGGCTTCCCTGAGGATGGGAAAGGACAGGGAACCCAGAGCGTGGGTGGAGAGACCTCCTCCTCCACTGAGCCAATGTGGAGGCAGACAGAGGTGGGCTGGGATGCTGATGGTGTCACTTGCCCAGGTGAAATTAGGAGGTGCCATCTCAGGTGAGTGAAGGGGAGCAGAGTGGAGGGCCCAGCTGCGGCTGAGGAACATAAACCTCTGGAATGCCCCCCGCAGCAGCTGCTGCAGTTATCAGGAGTGCAGAACACGGGTGGACATGCAGGCTACTCCAAATTGACTGTTCTGCCTGTCTGAGTTCTACGGAGCTAGCTGTAGGGAACTCTGTTGCCTCCTTCAGATTGTGAGGGAAGCTTAACAGCACTCCTTAGTCACTCTCCCTCCTGAAACCAGAATAAAGCCTGGCACACAACAGCCCTCAAAACCTTCCCATGAACTCCCACGAGGCTCAGAGCATCCCGGGCTCCATTCTGAAGCCACATCCACGGCTCTGGGCTCCTGCCCTGCATTCTCCACCCCCATTCTGTCCACACTCTTCTCACTCTTAGGCTCATCCAAGAGTTCCTGCAGCAACCTCCTCCCAGCTTTCCCTCCTCACTGGCACCATCCGCAATTTATTTTTTTTTTAGCGTTTTGAGTCTAGAAGCTCATAAATCTCACGAGTTCACCAAATGTGAAACAAAAACTTTAATAGCTCCTTGCAGGAGCCAGGCTCCATGATTGCCCCTGCTGATCCCAACCTCCTGGTCTTCACCCCTTGTGAGGTTCCCCCCAACATTATACTGGGTCAGCTGTACCTAGTGTGTGACCAGTAAGATGAGACAAAAGTGATGGCACATCACTTCAAGATTAGGGTATAAAAGACTGCTCAGCTTCTGCTTGGCCTCTGTCTCCTCCCTCCCTCTCTGCAATGTCACTAATGGCCCCATAAAGAGGTCCACATGTGAGGAACTGCGGCCTCTTGCCTGTAGTCCTGTGCATGATGCTGGAAACGGATCCTCTAGCCCCAGTGGACCCTGAAGATGACTTCAGCCCCGGCTGCCAGCCTGACTGCCACCTTGTGGGAGATCCTAAGCCAGTACCTCCCAGCTAAGCTGCCCCCACATTCCTGACTCTCAGACACTAGGTGAGAAAATAAACATGGTGGTCTTCACCTGCTAAGTGTTGGGGTCATTTGTTAAGTGGCAAAAGATAATGAGTACACTTCCTTCCTGGCAATAGATGACAGGGCTACAAGATTGGCACCCACTCAGGGTAGATGGGGCTCCCACTGCCTGCACACCCACATGCCACATGCAGGCTGCCCAGGCACCCACCCCATACCCCGAGGCTCACCATCGCTGTAGTCAATAGGGGAGTAAGAGCCAAGGAACAGGGAAGCAGCAAAGCTACTGACCAAAGAAATTCTCTGTAAAGGAAAGAAACAGTGAGAGGTGCCTCACTTCCACACACCCTGCGCTACTGAATGCTTCTGACACACACACAGCATGAAAAAAAATTGGAGAGGGAAGTGGAAACTTTGAGCAAAAGGCCCAGATAATGGTGGAGACTGTGCATCTCAGATAGGAGCTGCTGGAATACCATAAGCGGACTCCTCGGGAGAGCATTCATTCTCTGCAGTTTCTGATGGGCCATAAAACTGCCAAGGTCAAAAGAGACAAAAGCCAAAAGCCCTATGAGAAAGGGCTTAGGGAAGCTGCCTTTCCATCCAGAATCCACGTGCTGGGGAACGTGTGCCCGGATTTCCTTCCTCTATTTCCTTGGCATTTACTTCTGCTCACAAGGGAAGTGGATGTGTGGCCTCAGAACCAACCAGGACACTCTCAGGGCTTCAGGAAAGCTGACTCCTCAGAAGCCACAGACCCTGAGCAGTAGCCAGAGAAATAAATGATGGATTTTCAATGCCACCCTGAGGGTCTGTACTTCCGCATGAGAATCATGGGCCTTTGGAACTGTGGAGAGAATGTTATCACCCCCTGTCCTCTGTCAGGTCAACTTCGCTCCACACACAGAATTTAGGGAGGGTTTTCACCACTCCACCCAAAGCCTACATTAATGGCTAATGCTGCAGAGTAATCTGGAACCTCGAATCATTAAATAATACACCACATGTTAATTTCTAAGATTAAAAAGGCGCTTTGGTTTAACAAGAGCTGATCGTTTCCTTATCACAAGATGAAAATCACTAGCCAGGGTGTGGGGCTGTTTCTCAGGCAGCAACAAGCGCTGGCTTCAGCAGCTGTGGAGCCAGGAATGAACCTGGGTTCCTGTGACAGAGGCTCTGGCTGAAGGGCCACAGCTGGGGACACAAAGGCCTAGTCCTGCACATTTCCAAAGAAAACACTGACTCCGCACCAGCCATGTGCCTGGTAGTCCTCCTGTGTTAACCACATAGGAAAGTGAGCAGACACAGCCTGCTCAGACACCCAGATCTTCTACTCAGGTGGTCTCGGGAACATGTCAGTCCCCAGTGCTCCCACCTGTACCTTCACCCTCACCCTTCTGGTCAGGAGAACCCCTGACTTCTCTTTCCCACATTCCATTCTTCCCCTCCTCTTTGAAAATGTCCTGACAACAAGAAAAAAGCACATCGAATATATCATTGGTTAATGTCTGCTTATCAATGTTTTCAGTCACTGCACATGAGATGTATCTATTCTAATGGATTATGAAAAGAATTCAACTGTGACTTTCAATCAAACAGGAACATTTAACCAACCTCCGTGTGTGAGTAGATCTCGGGGTTCTGCTGGTAAATTTTCGCAATTTGGTTTCCTGTAAAACGCTGGAAAAGAAATATAAATTCTTAGGAACCCAAATCCTACACAGAATGAATAATCACCTCCATAAAGCGAGTTTACTGTAGCAAGCTCTGTATAGGAGTAGGTACCATGAAAGCTTTTAAAAGTAAGCCCCAACCGGCCACGGTGCTGTGTGCTTGTAATCCCAGCTACTCAAGAGGCCGAAGCGGGAGGAGCTCTGGAGCCCAGGAGTCCAGCCTGGGCAACACAGTGAGACCCCATCTCTAATAAATGAATATTTTTAAAATCAGCATTAAATCTGCTTGATATCTACTGAACAATGGGATTTTGGCCTTTAAATCCTTAAAATGTCCTTAGTAATCAAATATTCAGGCAGTAAATAATGGCTCTGCACCCACAAGATAGAGAAGTGAGTAACTTTCGGGCCTTCCTGGAGGGCCTCTCCCACATCAGGACCAGACAACACTGAGTGAATGACCCTTGCTCTTCACATAGCATGGTGACTGTTCTGACCAAGGCGCCAGAGCGGGAATCGGGGTATTTTCCCCATCCACATATTGTTATTTCAGGTGGCCCAAGTAGGGTTGACCCTATCCCCAAAACTTCTACTTGGGTCATAAGACCCAAGCTGGCCTAATCACAATCACCCCTGGGGACATCGCTGAACCAGTGGAACAGAGACATTCTTTTTTTTTTTTTAACTTTGCCAGGCACTGCACTAAGTGCCTTACATGCACTGGCTTCTTTCAACTTCAAACCTACCCAAAACATAAGTCCTGTTGTAATCCCCAGGTTACAGACAATGAGAGGAGGAGCCCTCCTCACCCCCAAGCACAGCACCTCCGTGTCAGGAGCACAGCCATGTGCACACCCAGCCTGGCCTGGGAACACACAGGGCGGCAGGTGGCCTGGATCAGGACCCAGGGGCCAGAGTGCCTGTTCCTGGCTCTGCAGGGCCAACACCTCCACGACCTCACGTGATCCCCACAGAGGCAGGTCACCCACTATGCCTCCAGAGCCTGCAGCCAGACCACTGCCTGCACCCCCTCCATCCTCAGCCTACCTCGTAGGCACGGGACCCCGTGAGGCAGCTGAGAGCCTGAGCCCCGCCCACGGCAGCCTCCAGCTGGCGGCACTGGGCTGTGGTGCTAGAGTCCATCCACACCGGGCAGTCGCTGATGGAGAAACAGTCCTGGGAAGGAGGGCAAAGGCACAGGCTTAAGCTCCATCTGCTGACTTGGAGAGCTGCCCCAGGGCTGGCGGTCACACTGCCCATCACGGCAGTCGTGACGCTTCTTCCCAAGTGACCTTGGTTGGAGACACATGGGACAGCCCTTTGTGCTGTAAGCTAGAACTGGCCCAATGGGGTCTCTCCCCAAAAGCCTGAGGTTGAAAGCTCTTCTGGTGAGGGTGCCTGAGCATAGCTGCAACACTGAGATGAGCAGGCTTCAGGACCCACAGGACTTGGGACTCTGCAGAAGTTTCTCACACTCACACAGTGTAGTCCCAGCTACCTGCAGCTGCTGGTGTAGCGGGAGGTCTGGTGATAGGCTTGTCAGTGCCTGCTGGGCTCCAGTCTTCCAGTATATACTTCCGTGTTGCTGTTGGGAAACCCAAGCACATGTTCACATGACCACACACTGGTGTCACAGCCTCCTGGAGACACAGAAAGACCCCAGACCACATGCCAAAGAACTGGGCTCCACACCTGCCCCTGCCACTTAGTCACAGAGCTCATCATCCTCCTGAGACTTGGTTTCCATTTCAAGAAAATGGGGAGGAACTCTGCCCTGTCTACCCTACAACGTATAGAAAAGGTCCAAGAACTAATTATTGGTCTGGATTTTGATGCCTTTTGTAAAACTGCATTTAAAGACATTGCTTGTAATATTACCCGAAATTCATTTATTTATTCACTCACCCCATTCATTAATTAATTCATTCATTCAACGAACATTTATTAAGCACATAGATCATGCCAGGTTTGGGACAGATGAATAGGATACTATCGTCCCTGTTCTTCAGGCTCTTGGAGTTGAGTCAGGGAAAAGGACACAAGTGTACAATTACAAAACCCTATGGAGCTGCAGCGACAGGGCTGTGGGAACACAGACACCTGACCAGCTCGGGTACAGATGGGTGGAAGCGGTTGTGAGTATCAGGAAAGGGTCCTAGTGTGTGTTGCATGCAGAGAATCTGCAGGTGAGGGGCACCAGGCAGGTCCCAGGAAGGGTGGCATTCTAAGCAGTGGGCCTGAGGCTGGGTTGGGGGTAGGTGATGGGCTGAAGAGAAAGGAGACAGCCTGAGCACTGAGTGCCTGAAACCATGCTCAGGAGGCTGGGGTTTATCTTGGAGGTGGTGGGAACCCTGGATTACCAGGGGGAGTGGCGTGGACAGGGCTGAATGTATGAAGGGCTTGTGGGAGTCACGGGGAAGGTAGGCTGGAGGCAGGGAGGCTGTGGTAGAGACCTGGAGAAGAATGACAAGCAAGTAGTGCTGGAGAAGACATGGTAGAGTCAAGAGTCACAGACAAATCAGTGGGACGTGAGGACCCTTGGATGTGGGGTGGGAAGGTGGAGGAGTCAGGGATGACAATTGAGTTGTGCCCTGGGTGGATGGGGAGAATTCCCTGAGAAAGAGAACCCAGAAAGGAGGCGGTCTGAAGGGAGACAGAACTCAGTCTGGGACATGCTAAGTTTGAGGCATTTGTGGGATATTCAGTCATAGGGGTCAGGGAATATCTAGGAGGGAGATGGGTGTCCAGGCCTGGGATTCGGGAGACAGAAGTAAACAAGATCACCCAGGGAATCTCTGTTGTATTTAACAAGAACCAAAACAATAAATTCCTGTTAGGTCATGGAGGAAGAAGCATCTTCAGAAAAATTAGTTACATCCTAGTAAGGATTTGAAAATACGGTAATCTAGCATGGAGAAAAGTGATCCCAGCACAACCAAGGGACTGGATGAGATGGACTTGGGTCCTGACTCCCACTCCCAGCACAGTGTGATCTCGGGTAAGTGACATCACCTCTCTGTGCCTCATGGAAATATTAATGATCATAGCAGAAGCCCAAGCTTTAATAATGCTTACTGTGTATTAATAGGAGGCACTGTGCTATGTACTTACACTCACAATGACCCTATGACAGATGAGAACACGGGGGCACCAGAATGCCAGATGACGCATCCCAGGTCACTGCTTGTGAATGGCAGAGCCAGGGATCAAACCCAGACAGGATGCCCTGCGTGTGTACCAAGCACTCCACAGCACCACCCTGTAGAATCGTAAGGATTAAGTTGGATGGCATCTGGAAAGGCCTCAGAGTTGTATCTGGCATGCACTAAGTGTTCAGTCAATGTCCTTTGATATCATTATGAATACTCTTCCTTCTACTGAAACAACTATCATTATTAGGATCATTTTTGACTTTGCTTTTACTTTCAGGAAATAGAAAAGCAATTGTGGTGCCCCCAAGCAGTCATAACAAATTCATGTCAATTGCTTCCTCCATCCCCTTTAGAGGACCTCTACTCAGTTCTCTCACCAAGAGTCCTATTTTATATAACACTTACTCCTAAGAACTGTCTCAGATCCTTTTGCAATGAGACAAGTTATACAGTCTCCAAAGTAAAGTAGTTGTAGGGATTTTTATTCACAGTGAAATTTGTGCAGTGCCTGTCAAGAATGAGCCACTCCCCATCCAAGGGGAGCCATCTCTTCAACACCAGCACCACTGCCCAGGACAGTCACCCTCACATGGCAGACAGAGTCTGCTGCAAACGAACCTGGCCTGCCCCGGACAAGGCTAGGACTTGAGAGAAGTCAAAGCCTGAAGCCTTCATCTTCTCCAAGATGATATCCAGTGCCTGAGAAGAAAAACAGAACCCACCATGACCGTACAGAACCACTGAATCAGACACGCAAGCCTCAGAATTGAAACACAAGTGCCTGCCATTACAGCAGAGGACTCTGGACAGATGATGAAAAAACTCATGACTTGGGATTCGTAAGCACTAGAGTACAGTAATTAAACAAGTAGGCATCAATCAAATAAAAACGTCAACTATCCTAAAAATATTTTAAATAAATGGAATCATAAACCACCAATGCTCAAATTTTACTCCCCCACTCCCCGCCTTTTTTTCAAGACAGGGTCTTGCTCTGGTTCCCAGACTGAAATGGAGTGGTGCAATCTTAGTTCACTGCAGCCTCAACCTCTCAGGCCCAAGTGATCCTTCCATCTCAGCCTCCCGAGTGGCTGGAACTACAGGTGCATGCCATCACCTCACACCAATAATCCCAGTACTTTTGGAGGCCAAGGCAGGAGGATCACTTGAGCTCAAGAGTTCAAGACCAGTGTGGGCAACATCATGAGATCCCATCTCTACAAAAAAATGAAAAATTTAGCTGGGTGTGGTGGCATGAGCCTGTAATCCCAGCTACTCAGGAGGCTGAGGAGGGAGGATACTTGAGCCCAGGAGATTGAGGCTATAGTGAGCCATGATCACACCACTGCACTCCAGACTGGGCAACACAGTGAGACCTTGTCTCAAAAACAAACAAAGTAAGGCAGCCAACTTTTGGCTTCTTTTATTTGCATTTTCAAGCCACTATATTAGTGATCTGACTTTACCGCAACAAGGAAGTGAAGAGCAAAGTAGAGAGCTCCCATGAGAGTGGAGCATCAGGCCCAGACTCCCTGTACCCAGGAGCCAGAGGCTGGAGGGAGTGGGTAGAGATGATGGCCACCTGTTCCAGGCCCCTATTCCAGCCTCTACTGTCTGGTTGGACTCTCCTTTCTAGCAAAACCCAATGAGTGGGATGGATGGTGGTGCCCAGCAGAGCTTGGCACCATCCTCCTAAGATTTCACAGCAGGAATTAGAGATTCTCTGTGACCTGTGTTTTCCTGAAGGCAGAGAAGACTCTCTCACTTTTGCCTGACTCCACCACCCCCAGCCTTTGCTGGGAGGGCTCCTTTCAGCCCTGGCTGTGGATGCCATCTCTATCTGTGCCCATCAAACCTCGGGCAGGGAGTGGGGCGCAGCCGGAACAGGGGCTGGCAGAGCTAGGATCAAGTTTGGTCCTGGAGGCTGTGTCAGATCAGAAATCACCCTGGCCCCGCCCCCAAGCCTGGCTCTCACCCACTGCTCAGGTGAAGGCCTTGGCCTATGAGATGCCCTCGCCATCATCACTGGGACCTCCTGACACTGACCATTGCCTCTAACCCCCGACCCTCCCACTCTGCCCCTTGGTCTGGCTCAGCTCCCTCTGAAGTACATTCTAGCCAGTTTGTCTGGATAAAACTTCATCCTTTACCCCAATTCTCCAGTGTATGAATCAGGGTTACACCAATAAAAAAGAAATCATACTAGTTATTTTTAACAAAAAGAATTTAATATAGGAAACTGGTTAGATAGGTATTGGAGGACAGAAAAAAGCTTTTGGAAGACACACACTTAATTGGCCTCCAGTTTCAGGGACTTGGGGACCCTGTAGCATATGATGAGGTAGCCCCTGGTGCTACCATGCCTCTCTGTGCTTTCCACATCCCTGCTCCTGTGGCCCCCTAGGTCACCAGATCCTGCTACAGGCATTCGCCTTTCCTGTTGATGCTCAGAGGCAGGCCTGGCTTGGGACTGATATGAGTCTGACTGGCCAGGCCATAACTTGCCATTCTGAATGCTTAGGGAGCTAAGGGATCTTGGAGGCTGAGCACTAAGACCCTAAGGGCTATGTTTGTATTTCTTTTTTTCTTTTTCTTTTTTTTTTTGAGATGGAATTTCACTCTTGTTATCCAGGCTGGAGTGCAATGGTGCAATCTTAGCTCACTGCAACCTCTACCTCCCAGGTTCAAGTGATTCTCCTGTCTCAGCCTCCTGAGTAGCAGGGATTACAGACATGTGCCACCATGCCCAGCTTAACTTTTGTATTTTTAGTAGAGACGGGGTTTCACCATGTTGGCCAAGCTGGTCTCGAACTCCTGGCTTCAGGTGATCCACCTGCCTCGGTCTCCCAAAGTGCTGGGATTACAGATGTGAGCCACCACGCCCAGCCTATGTTTGTATTTCATGGTACAAGGGAGGCCACAGGGCCTGACTGCAGATGTTTGGAAAAGATTTGCTCTGTGGTATTTTAAAGATGGTCAATGGCAGGACTTGCCATCTACTGTGGCTCCAGTACCTGGAAGTTCTGAGCCTGGGAGTGTTGACACCAGCTGAGGCTGGGCCTGGTCCCAGGAGCCATGCCAACTCCACTTTCCCATGAGGACCTGGTCTCAACAGATGCTCTTATTGGCTGCCACCTTTGGACTTCCTAGCAAATCAACGAGTCTGCCAGTGAGACAGGCTGGGGACAGAAGGAGAACAGGAATCCCTGTGCTTACCTGGACCCACATTAGCACTGGAGAAGTGACCGTCAGCCCATCCTTGTGCACATGAACACCGCCCTGAGTCCTGCAAGAACAACAGAGAATTAGGCCAGAGCCTCAGGGCAGGCAGACTGTTGCAAAGCGGGAGAAACCCTGTGATAGATGACTCTGGAAACGTCCAGATGAAGGAGAACCTTCCCCAACCCCAAGTGGGAACTGTTGACTGAACAGGCACAAGGGCTGCAAAGATGGAAAGAGAAGACAGGCAAATTGCCCAGAGTGGCCCAGAGGTGGCAATTCTCAGACAGCACCTTCTAAAGAAACCTTCTAGATAAGAAAGGCTCACCCTGGGGGAGTGCAGGGTTGGATTATAAAATCCCTTTCAAGTCCCATAGGTTTGGAGAGGTAGAAGAGGGGCAGCTACCCAGAGATGCTGCCTTGGAGGAAAGAGTGTCTCTACTATCACAACAGACCAGGAAGTCCTTGGACTACAGGCTTTGGAAGTTTGACTGGAACCCTCTCCCCACCCTCCTCACTCCTAGAAGATTCTAGTGCAAAGAGCTGATCTGATAAAATCCAACCCTTTTAACTATGTGTTTAAAAAGAGAAAACCAGGCTCAGAATCCACACCAAGACTCTATTAGACAACCATGTGATCTAGCCATACAATTCCTAAGTATCCAGCCAAGAGAAATGAAAGTTTAAGTCCATAGAAAGATTTGTACACAAATATTCATAGCAGACTTATTTGTAATAATTAACTGGAGTCAACCCAGTGTCCCTAAACAAGTGAACAGATAAATTGTGGTGCATATATGTGATACCATACTACAGAGCAAGAAAAAATATGAACTATTGATATGTACACAATTATAACTTATATAGGAATAGACTAGAAGGTGTAAATTAATCCATACAGAGAAAAGGAGATCAGTGGTTGTCTAAATCTAGTGGGTTCTGGGAACAGGCCCTAAGCCTGTCATAAAAAGGCCTTAAAGAAACTGGCCATAAATAGGATTTCTGCAGCAATGTGACATGCTCATGATGTCTATCACACTCATGCTGGAGGTTGCTGGTTTACCGAAATAAGAGCAAGGAACACCTGGCCCACCCAGGGCGGAAAACCGCTCAAGGCATTCCTAAACCACAAACGATGGCATGAGCGATCTGTGCCTTAAGGACATGTTCCTGCTGCAGATAATCAGCCAGAGCCTGTTTCTCTGCTTGTCACTAAGAATGCTTTGTTTCCCATAAGGAATGCTTTTAGCTGATCTATAATCTATAGAAACGATGTTTATCGCAAGCTTACTGTCAATAAATATGCGGGTAAAACTGTGTTTGTGGCTCTCAGCTCTCAAGGCTGTTAGCCGATTCCACACTGCACTTTATTTCTGGGTCTTTGTCTTCATTCCTCTAGTGCCGCTGGGTTGGGGTCTCCACGACCGAGCTGGTCTTGGTAGATGGCACCCAACATGGGGCTCGAACCCAGGTCGAAGGGTCGCCGGAGCAACGGTTGGAGAACAAGAAACTATGCTGGAGGACACCCAAGTACTCTTAAGCAATCCCCATGGTAAGTAAGAAGGGGAGCTCAGAAGCATCAGGGTAACAATGGGACAAGGGTCGAGCAGGCACAAGGCTTATTTGAGTCTGCTTCAGCACCTCCTCAGAAAACAGGGAGTGAAGGTTAGCACTAGCCAACTTATGCAGCTTTTTAGTGCAGTAGAGAAATATCGTCCCTGGTTTCTGGACCAAGGGACTATGAATGTAGAGGTCTGGGAAAAGGCAGGCAGCACACTGAAAAAAGGCATATAAGGATGGTGCTGAGGATATTCCTATAACTGTCTGGTCAGTGTGGGCTCTGGTTCGTTCCACCTTGCAGCCTTTCCACACAGATGATGATGAGGAGGAATCAGAGGAAGAAGGAGAGTACAACGAAGTAACAGAAGAGATGACAAAGCAGGTTTGTTTGCCAGCTAAAGTGGCAAAGGAGGGAGAGGTTTGTCCCAACCCCTCTACACCCCCTCATTATTTTGAAGAAAAAGAGTGGCCTGACCCTCTGGATCTTTCTTTTCTGGAGGACACTGGGTGAAAAGTTGTTGTCCCAGTGACTGTCCAAGCAGCGCCTCGAGCGACCGCTCCCAGGCAGGAATTCAGCAAGCTAGATGAGAGGGTTATATGGATGCTTGGCAGTTCCCTGTTAGATTACACCCAGATGATCAACAGGGGAACATTATGGCTATATTTGAGCCTTTTCCTTTGAAATTACTCAAAGAATTTAAACAAGCTATTAATCAATATGGACCAGGTTCTCCTTTTGTAATGGGACTGTTAAAGAATGTTGCTGTCTCCAGTCACATGATTCCTACTGACTGGGACGCTCTTACTCGAGCTTGTCTGACTCCTGCTCAGTTCTTAAAATTTAAAACTTGGTGGGCAGATGAAACTTCCATCCAAGCTGCTCACAATGCCCAGGCCCAACCTCAAATTAATATAACTGCAGACCAAGTTTGGGGGTCAGCGGCTGGGCTGGTTCAGGTGCACAAGTGGTCATACAGGATGATGCTATAGAGCAGCTTAGAGGAGTGTGCATTAGAGCTTGGGAAAAAAATCACTTCAGGAGGAGAACAATATCCTTCCTTTAGTGCTGTCAAACAGGGACTGAAAGAACCTTATGCAGATTTTACAGCTCAGTTACAGGAATCTCTTAAAAAGGTGATTGCAGATTCGGCTGCTCAGGATACAGTGTTGCAGTTATTAGTTTTTGACAATGCCAATCCTGAGTGCCAAGCCGCTCTGTGACCTATTAGAGGAAAAGCACATTTGGTTGAGTATATTAAAGCTTGTGATGGTATCGGAGGTAATCTGCATAAAGCTATTCTGCTAGCCCAGGCAATTGCAGGACTGACAGTAGGTAAAGGAAATACTTCATTTCCTGGAGCTTGTTTTAACTGTGGGAAACACGGTCATAAGAAGGTCGAAAAAATCAGTAAGTCAGGCCGCCAGTTGGGGGTAAAAAGAAAACTGCTGAGCCTGGAATATGTCCAAAATGCAAAAAAGGAAAACACTGGGCTTATCAGTGTCACTCTAAGTTTGATAAAGATGTGAACCCGATTTCAGGAAATGCTATGAGGGGCCCGTCCTGGGCCCCATTCCAAACTGGGGCATTTCCAGCTCAGGCCATTCCCTCACCCCTGTACAATGCCTGTCCCCCACCACAGCAGGTGGTGCCACGGTAGATTTATGCTGCACAAAAGCTGTGAGCCTTCTGCCTGGGGAACTCCCGCAAAAGGGGCCAACAGGAGTCTGTGGACCCTTGCCGGGGGGACAGTAGGATTACTTCTAGGTACAGGTACAAACAGGAGTCATTGATTCAGATTATAAGGGGGAAATTCAAATTGTTATATCTACTTCTGTTCCCTGGAAAGCAGAGCCAGGAGAGTGTATAGCACAGCTCCTGACTGTGCCACATATGGAAATAGGGAAAGCAGAAACTAAACGAACAGGAGGATTTGGAAGCACAAATAAACAAGGCAAAGCAGCTTATTGGGTGAATCAAATTACCAATAAGCATCCTACCTGTGAAATAACCATTCAAGGAAAAAAACTTAAAGGATTGGTAGATACAGGAGTGGACATTTCAATCATTTCTCTACAGCACTGGCCGTCTGTGTAGCCAATTCAATCCACTCAATTTAACATAGTTGAAGTTGGTAAAGCCCCTGAAGTATATCAAAGTAGTTACATTTTGCATTGTGAAGGGCCCGATGGACAACCTGGGACTATTTAACCAATTACAACTTCTGTACCTATAAATTTATGGGAGAAGATTTATTACAACAATGGGGAGCACAAGTGTTAATTCCAGAACAATTATAGAGCCCTCAAGTCAACATATGATGCATGAAATACGGTATGTCCCTGGTATGGGACCAGGAAAAAATTTGCAAGATTTGAAGGAACTGCTTAAAGTGGAAAGAAAAAGTTCCCGCCAAGGCTTAGGATACCATTTTTGATGGCAGCCATTGCTAAGCCTCCAGAACCTATACCTTTAAAATGGTTAACAGATAAGCCAATTTGGATAGAACGATGGCCACTGAGTGAAGAGAAACTGGAGGCGTTAGAGAATTTAGTTACTGAACAATTAGAAAAAGAACACATAGCTCCAACATTTTCCCCCTGGAATTCTCCAGTCTTTGTTATTAAATCAGGTAAATGGAGATTGTTGACAGATCTTAGAGCCATTAATTCAGTTATACAACCTTTCGGGGCATTACAGCCAGGACTGCCTTCTCCTGCTACGATTCCAAAAAATTGGCCTTTAATAGTCATAGATTTAAAAGACTGTTTCTTTACTATCCCCTTAGCTGAGAAAGACTCTGAATGGTTTGCATTTACGATTCCTGCGGTCAACAACCTGCAGCCTTTTAAGCGTTTTCATTGAAAAGTGTTGCCACAAGGCATGTTAAACAGTCCAACAATTTGTCAGACTTACGTAGAACAACAATTGAACCTACTCGTAAATTGTTACATTATTCATTATATAGATGATATTCTTTGTGCTGCCCCCACTCGAGAAATATTACTCTAATGTTATAATCACTTGCAAAACTCGATGTCTCATGCTGGTTTAATTACAGCTCCTGACAAAATTCAGACTACTACTCCTTACTCCTACTTGGGGACCTTAGTAAATGACACTACTATTGTGCCACAGAAAGTAACCACACATAGGGATCAATTGAAAACACTGAATGACTTTCAAAAACTACTAGGGGACATTAATCGGATACGGCCTGCTGTAGGCATTCCTACCTATGCCATGAGTAATCTGTCTTCTATCCTTAGAGGAGATCCTAGTCTCATAAGCCCTTGGCAATTAACAAAAGAAGCTGAGGCAGAGCTGCAGCTAATCGAGAAGCAAGTCCATAAGGCCCAAATAAATAGAACAGATCCAGAGAAGACTATAGATTTGCTAATGTTTCCAACTCAGCATTCACTTACTAGTGTTATTGTTCAAGGAGCAAGATCTTATAGAGTGGCTTTCCTTCCACATACTAATTCACGGACTTTGACTCCTTATTTGGATCAAATTGCTACTATAATAGGAAATGGGAGAACTCAGATTGTTAAATTACATGGATATGATCCTGGAAAAGTTATTGTCCCTCTCACAAAGGCACAAATACAGCAAGCTTTTATAAATAGTCTTACTTGGCAAACCCGTTTAGCTGACTTTGTGGGTATTCTCGATAATGATTTTCCTAACACGAAACTGTTTCAATTTTTGAAACTAACTAATTGGATTCTCCCTAAAATAACTAAATTCAAACCAATTGAAGGTGCTGAGAATGTCTTCACAGATGGGTCTAGTAATGGTAAAGCCTCTTATTCTGGATCGAAAGGTAGTTTTCCAGACGCCCTATACTTCAGCTAAAAAAGCAGAGCTTGTAGATGTAATTGAGGTATTGACTGCTTTTAATGCGCCTATTAATGTGATTTCTGATTCTTCATATATGGTTCATTCTACACAGTTAGTTGAAAATGCTCAGCTACGATTCCACACAGATGAGCAACTGATGACTTTATTTATCCAACTGCAAACAGCAGTTAGGAGCAGAATGCACCCTTTTTACATTACTCATATTAGGGCTCATACACCTCTTCCAGGACCTTTAACTACAGGGAATCAAATGGCGATCGCCTAGTTGCTACTGCAATATCTAATGCTAGACACTTTCACAGTTTAACCCATGTTAATGCCTCTGGTCTCAAACGCAGATACAGCATTACCTGGAAAGAAGTTAAAGCTTTTATCCAGCAATGCCCAACTTGCCAAATGGTGCATTCCTCATCTTTTACAGGAGGAGTTAATTCTCGAGGATTGGAACATAATCCTCTTTGGCAAATGGATGTCACACATGTTCCCTCATTTGGGAGACTAGCTTATGTTCATGTATGTGTGGATACCTTTTCTCACTTTGTCTGGGCTACATGCCAATCAGGAGTCTTCTGCCTCTGTTAAATGTCACCTTTTGCAATGTTTTGCGGTGATGGGCATTCCAGCTTCTATTAAAACAGATAATGCCCCAGGCTACACTAGCCGAGCTCTACCTACATTTTTTTTCTATACGGAATATTAAACACATTATTGGTATCCCATATAATTCTCAAAGACAAGCCATAGTGGAAAGAATGAATCTCTCCCTGAAACAGCAGTTGCAAAAACAGAAAAGGAGAGACAGTGACTATAGGACTTCACATATGCAACTAAATCTAGCATTATTAACTTTAAATTTTTTGAGCCTGCCTAAAGGCCGGATGCTATTAGCAGCTGAACAGCATCTACAGAAACCAGCTGCAAAGACAGAAGCAGAACAACTGGTTTGGTGGAGAGATCCGATTAAAAAAAGTTGGGAAATAGGTAAAATAATAACATGGGGTAGAGGTTATGCTTGTGTTTCTCCAGGCCAAAACCAGCAGCCGATTTGGATATCGTCAAGACACCTGAAACCTTATCATGAGCCAGATGCTAAAGAAGAGATTTTGGGAGGAACCTGAAGACCCCCCAGCTGCAGCCATGTGGAGACTGGCAATCAGGAAGACATCAGTCTCGGCAAGCAACACTCGTCAGGCACAGCCACCCACCTGGGACCAGATCAAGAAGTTGACACAGATGGCGAAAGCAAATCTGAAGACAGCGGGATGACCAATTACAATGAATAATCTAATGGTAGCTATCATGGCTGTGCTCACCATTGCCATGAGTATTCCCCCAGTAACTGCTGAAACAAAAAACAATTATACTTATTCGGCATATATTCCTTTTCCACCACTTCTACAGCCAGTAACATGGTTAGACCCCCCACCCCCAGTGGAGGTATACACTAATGGCTTTTGGATGCCTGGTTCTGCAGATGATAGAGGCCCGTCTCACCCCCAAAAGGAGGGAACAATTATGAATATATTGTTGGGATTTGAGCATCTACCTATTTGCTTGGGAAAAGCCAACAGGTGTTTACCTCCCAGTCATCAATCTTGGCTGGCAATAGTGCCTGAACATAACATCTCTGTGGCACAATTACATATGCTTTCTGGTCTTAGTATTTATCACAGTGATTATGCCCCTGTAACCAAAGTTTACTGCCCTCAAAAACCTATCTGTAAAGTAGATTGGACATGGTCAGAAAAAATGAAGGGATTTGTTTGTATCGCAGGGCACGCACAGGTGTTTCGTAATGATTCATATGGCGTTGTTATTGATTGGTCCCCTAAAGGGGCACTTACGAGGCTCACCTCTCAATCTGTGGGTAATGGTCACCCTGCATCTAAACAAAATGATATCAGATGGTGGACACTATAAAAAGTACAGCAAGAGTTCCTATTATTTGGGCATATGGTGGTATAGTGACACCTCAATCCCAAATGATATGGTCTGCTGTAGGAGCTAAACATAAGGAGTTGTGGAAAATATTAATGGCACCGCAAAAGATAAAGATTTGGGAAGGGAAATACACTAAGCCAACCCAATATAATCCTAATTACATGTTAGAATTGGCTCACAACGATTCAGTCTGGATAGAGAGTTGTGTCTGTCCTCCTTTCCTGCTTGTAGTGGGTGATTTAATACTTGATCTCCCTAATCATCATGTGACTTGTCAAGAATGTAGATTGTTTTCCTGTGTGAATTCTTCCTTGTATAATACTGATCATTCAATTTTAGTGGTAAGAGCCCGAGAAGGAATATGGATACCTGTAAAGCTTTCCCGTCCTTGGGAAGCCTCTCCTTCTGTGCATATTATTACTGAAATTCTTCAAAAGATTCTGAGATGCTCTCAGCATTTCATTGCCACTTTAATTTTAATCATTATAGGATTGATTGCTGTCATAGCTACTGCTGCGGCAGCTGGAGTTGCTTTGCATTTCACAGTACAAACAGCAGACTATGTAAATAATTGGCAGAAAAATTCTACTTTGTTGTGGAATTCCCAAGCTAATATAGACCAGAAACTAGCTAATCAGATTAATGATCTCTGACAAACTATTGTATGGTTGGAAGATTGTGTAGTTAGTTTAGAATATAGAATGCAGTTACAATGTGATTAGAATCCTTCTGATGTTTGCATTACTCCTCATCTGTATAATGAAACAGAACATGAGTGGGAAAGAGTTAAGAGACATTTAAAGGGTCATACTGGAAATTTATCTTTGGGTATTGCAAAACTGAAGGAACAAGTATTTCAAACCTCTCAGGCACATCCAACGCTAATGCCAGGAACTGAAGTGCCTGAAGGATCTGCAGACGGATTAGCAGCTATTAACCCATTAAAATGGATCAAGACACTTGGAGGCTCTATGACTTTAATGATGATTGTGCTTTTAATCTGTGTTGTTTGTCTTTGTGTAGTCCACAGATGCAGACCCCGAATCCTGCAAGAAGTAGCCCACCGTGACAAAACTGCCTTTGCCTTTATCACTTTGCAAAAACAAAAAGGGAGACATGCTGGAAAAAGGCCCTAAGGCTGTCATAAAAAGGCCTTAAAGAAACTGGGCATAAACAGGATTTCTGCAGCAATGTGACATGCTCATGATGGCTATGACACTTACGCTGGAGGTTGCTGGTTTACCGAAATAAGGGCAAGGAACACCTGGCCCATCCAGGGCGGAAAACTGCTCAAGGCATTCCTAAACCACAAACGATGGCATGAGCGATCTGTGCCTTAAGGACATGTTCCTGCTGCAGATAATCAGCCAGAGCCTGTTTCTCTGCTCCTTGCTAAGAATGCTTTGTTTCCCATAAGGAATGCTTTTAGCTAATCTATAATCTATAGAAATGATGTTTATCACAGGCTGTCAATAAAAATGTGGGTAAAACTCTATTCGTGGCTCTCAGCTCTCAAGGCTGTTAGCCCCCTGATTCCCACACTGCACTTTATTTCTGGGTCTTTGTCTTCATTCCTCTAGTGCCAGTCGGTTGGGGTCTCCACAACCGAGCTTGTCTCAGTAAGTGGGAAAAAAGGGATCTTTTGGGGGGTGATATAAATATTCTGTATCTTGATTGTGGTGGTAGTTTCACAGCTATAGGTCTATAGCTGTGAAATACATTTAATTATACATTTTTAATGGATGGCATTTTGTGCATAAATTATACTCAATAATATGGATTTTTTTGGCTGGGCGCGGTGGCTCACGCCTGTAATCCCAGCACTTTGGGAGGCCAAGGCAGGTGGATCACAAGGTCAGGAGATCGAGACCATCCTGGCTAACACAGTGAAACCCTGTCTCTACTAAAAAGACAAAAAAATTAGCTGGGTGTGGTGATGGGCACCTGTATTCCCAGCTACTCGGGAGGCTGAGGCAGGAGAATGGCATGAACCCGGGAGGCAGAGCTTGCTTGCAGTAAGCCAAGATGGCGGCACTGCACTCCAGCCTGGGTGCGACAGAGCGAGGCTCTGTCTAAAAAAAAAAAAGAAAGAAACCACACACACACACACAACAAGACTGGCATTTCCAGCTAAGAAGGAAGACCAGAGCTACCTCATGCCCCAAAAGCACCAGACCCAAATGGTTTCACAGAAAAATTACACCAAACCTTTAAATAGCAAATATTTCTAATACTATTTAAATTGTTGTAGAGTGCCCAAAAAGAAGGAAAATTTTTCAAGTTATTTTAGTGAAGTAAATATAAAATTGATACCAAAACCTAACCAATACTGCACCAAAGCACAAACAGCAAAAGGAAAAAAGTAGGAAAATTAGACTTTATCAAAAGTAAAAACATTGCTTCAAAGGATCATCAAGAAAGTGAAAAGAGAAAAGACAGAATGGGACAAAAATTTTGAGATCACATATCTGACAAGGGACTTGTATCCAGAATATATATTTTAAAAAAAACTTTTACAACTTAATAATAAAGGAGAAATAATACAGTTTTTTTTTAAAAGGGCAAAAGATCTTAATAGACATTTCTCTAAAGAAGATATACAAATGGCAAAGATACTCAACATCATTTTCATTAGATAAATGCAAATCAAAAGCTTAGTGAGATAGCATTTCACATCCACTAGGATGGCTGTCATCTGTAATTAAAAAGACAGTCAATAATAAACGTTAAGCAAGGATGTGGAGAAACTGGAGGCATCATCTACCAGTGGCAGGAATGGAAAATGGTATAGCTACTTTGGAAAACAGTTTGGCAATTCTTCAAAACGTTGAACATAGAGTTCCCATGTGACCCAGCAATTCCACTTTTAGGTAATACACCCAATAGAAATGAAAATATATGTCCACACAAAAACGTATACATTGTATTAGTTTGCTCAGGTTGCTATAACAAAATACGATAAACTAGATGGTTTAAACAACAGGCATTTATTTTCTCACAGTTCTGGAGGCTAGCAGTCCACAATCAAGGTGCCAGCAAATTCAGTTTCTGGTGAGGGCTCTCTTTCTGGCTTGCAGACAGCCGCCTTCTCACAAGGCCTTTCCTTTGTGCATCTGCGCATGAAGTGGGATAGCACTGGGGTCTCTCCTTCTTATAAGGAAACCAGTCCTATCAAATTAGGGTCCCACCCTTACAACCTCATTTAATCTTAATTATCTACCTAAAGGCCTCACCTCCAAATACACTGTCATGATGAGGGTAGGTTTTCAACAGATGAATTCTGGGGGGGCCACAATTCAATCCATAACATATGTGGATGTTCATAGCAGAATAACTCACAATAGCAAAAAAGCAGAACAATTCGAATGTCCATCAGTTGAATGGAAAAACAAACTGTGATATATCAGTGCAATGGAATATTACTGAACCACAAAAAAGAATGAAGTACTGACACATGCTATGACGTGGAAGAACTTTGAAAACATTATGCCAAGTATCTGGTTCAAGTTGGTATTTGAAATAAAGAAAAAGCTATGAAAATGTTTTAAAAAGAAAGCATTATGTTAAGTAAAAGAAAGCTGTCACATATTATATCTATTCACGTCTATGAAATGTCCAGAATCAGCAAATCCAGAGATAGAGAGTGGACTGTGGTTGCCACTACTGGCAGGAGGGGGACTATAGAGTGGATGCTAATTAATACAGGGTTTTCTTTCCAGGTAGTGAAAATGTTCTAAGATTACATAGTGGTGATGGTGACATGGTTCTTTGAATATACTAAAACCATCAAATTGTACATTTTAAAAGGGTGAATTTTATGGTATGTGAATTATATTTCAATAGAGCCCATATTCCCGCCCCCCCCCCCCCTTTTTTTTTTTTTTTTTGAGACAGCGTCTTGCTCTGTCACCCAGGCTGGAGTGTAGTGGCACTATCTCAGCTCACTACAAACTCCGCCTCCCGGGTTCACGCCATTCTCCCACCTCAGCCTCCTGAGTAGCTGGGACTACAGGCGCCCACCACCATGCCTGGCTAATTTTTTGTATTTTTAGTAGAGACAGGGTTTCACCATGTTAGCCAGGATGGTCTCGATCTCCTGACCTCGTGATCTGCCCGCGTCGGCCTCCCAAAGTGCTGGGATTACAGGCGTGAGTGACTATGCCCAGCCCCAGTATTTTCTTTTAAAAAAAAGATATGAGGGAAACAATTATGTTAGTTAAGGAAAAACACATTTCTATGGCTTGATACAGCTGAAGTTTCTTTCTCACTCACGTAAAGCACAATCGGTAGGTGGTGAGGAACACGAGTGGGGAGTGGGGAGTTCTGCTCCATGTAGTCATTCAGGAACCAGGTTGATGGTGGCTCTATCATGTGCCACATGTGCTTCCAAGGTTGCTCTGGATACCCACATCAGCCAGAAAATGGGAGAAAAGTCAGAGAAGGAGGTTTTGATGGACTAGGTCTTTTAGAGGCCTGATCACATTTTCTTATATTCCACTGGCTAGAACTCAGTCACATGGTTGAACATAACTACAAGCAAGACAGGAGAGTGCCTAGGAAGAAAGGGAAATGAGTTTGGAAGACAGCTTATAAGCGTCTGCTAGAAACCTCCCTTCCCCACTTACAGTACTAAAAGGAAAAAATAGTTAGAAATAAATTTAAAAATAATTATCTACATTGGGCAGTTTTTGCATTGTCACAAACCACTTCAAAACTTAGTGGCTCAAAACCATTAAGCTCACAATTCTACTTGCTATCATTGGATGGGGCTCAGCTGCACTCACTCATACATCTGCAGTCAGTTAACGGTAGCTAGAAGGCTCTGCTTCATAGGTAGCTAACAGCAGCTAGGGGCTGGCTGGCTCTTAAGTGAAGAAGTTGGGGCAACTAGGCCACATATGTGCAGCTCTCCAGCAGGGTAGCCTAAGCTTGTTCATTTGGTGGCTGGGCAGAGTTCCAAGAATGACAGCAGAGGCATGTAAGGCTGCTTGAGGCTTAGGCTTAGAACTGGCACAATGCCACTTCCCCTGTTCTATTGAATAAAGCAAATCAACAGGTAGGGAAATGACTCCTCGATGGGAGGAACTGCGGTCACATTGCAAAGCGTGTGGGTACAGGGACGGGTGGAGTATTGTGGTCATTTTTGCCATCTACCAAAATGAGCAAAATCTGTACGTTACACATATTAAAACACATGTGAAGTATTCAAAAGAAGACTTGAACAAATGGAAAGTCATAACATGTGCTTAGACAGGAAGTCTTAATCTCATAAAGTTGTCAATTCTGCCAAGTTAATTTATAAAGATAATATGATCTCAATAAAAATATCAAGAACAGGCTGGATGTGGTGGCTCAAGCCTGTAATTCCAGCACTTTGGGAGGCCAAGGTGGATGGATCACCTGAGGTCAGGAGTGTGAGACCAGCCTGACCAATTATGGTGAAACCCCGTCTCTACTAAAAACACAAAAGTTAGCCGAGTGTAGTGGTATGTGACTGTAGTCCCAGCTACTCGGAAGGCTGAGACAGAAGAACTGCTTGAACCCATGAGGTGGAGGTTGCAGTGAGCCGAGATCACACCACTGCACTTCAGCCTAAGCTCCAGAGCAAGACTCCATGTCAAAAAAAAACAAAAACAAAAACAAAAAACAACAATTTGGCTTTCTGGAACCTGAAAAGCTGATTCTGAAGTACATATTGAAAAAGAACAAGAAAGAATAGCCATGGAAACTCTGGAAAAAAAGAGAACAATCAGAGGGGACCAACAATTCTAGATATTAAAACATATTACAGGCCGGGTGCAGTGGCTCACGCCTGTAATCCCAGCACTTCAGGAGGCCGAAGCAGGCGGATCACCTGAGGTCAGGAGTTAGAGACCAACCTGGCCAACATGGCAAAACCCCGTCTCTACTAAAAAAGTACAAAAATTAGCCGGGTATGGTGGCGCATGCCTGTAATCCCAATTACTCAGGAGTCTGAGGCAGAAGAATCGCTTGAACCCAGGAGGCAGAGGTTGCAGTGAGCCGAGATCGTGCCACTGCACTCCAGCCTGGGTGACAGAGTGAGACTCCATCTCAAAAATAAATAAATAAACAAACAAACAACATATTACAGAGCTGGGATAATTGAAACAATGTGTTACTGGCTTATGAAAAGATCTACCAACCCATGGAACAAAAAACAAAAAGCCCAAAAATGGACCTAAGTGAACACAGAAAGTAGCACATGATACGGCTCACATCTCAAATCATGGAGATAAAGATGGACTTCTTTTTTTTTTTTTTTTTTTTTTGAGATGAATTCTCACTTTGTCACCCAGGTTGGAGTGCAGTGGCGTGATCTCACCTCACTGCAACCTCTGCCTCCCAAGTGCAAATGATTCTCCTGCCTCAGCTTCCCGAGTAGCTGAGACTACAGGCACCCACCACCATGCTCAGCTAATTTTTGTATTTTTAGTACAGACAGGGTTTCACCATGTTGGCCAGGCTGGTCTTGAACTCCTGACCTCAAGTAATCCACCCACCTCAGCCTCTTACAGGTAAAGATGGACTTCTAAAAACCCAGTTGAGGCTGGGTTTGGTGGCTCACGCCTGTAATCTCAGCACTTTAGGGGGCAGAGGTGGGTGGACTGCTTGAGCCCAGGAGTTTGAGACCAGCCTGGGCAACAGAGTGAGACCCCATCTCTACAAAAAAAATACAAAAAAATTAGCTGGTTATGGTGGGGGCGCACCTGTGGTTTCAGCTACTTGGGAGGCTAAGGAGGGAGGATTGCTTGAGCCTGGGAGGCATAGATCACAGTGAGCTGAATCACACCCCTGCACTCCAGCTTGGGTGACAGAGCCAACTCCTGTCTCAAATAAATAAATTAAATTAAATTAAAACATGGTTGGTGTTACAACAACGGAAGAGTCATCTGGGAAAAATTAAAGTTGGATACAAATGTCACACTATGTACCTGGATAAACTCCAAATATTTTTATGTATGAAAGCTGAAATCTTACAAGAAATAGATAAAAACATAGGTGAGTTCCTTTATAATTTTGGAGTGAGAAAGGCCTTTTAAACTATGACTCAAAATCTAGAAGCAATAAAAGAGACTGGGAAATTCAATGACATAAATACGTGTGTGTGGCAATAATAGCAACAACCTGGCCGGGCGCGGTGGCTCACACCTGTAATCCCAACACTTTGGGAGGCCGAGGTGGGCAGATCACAAGGTCAGGAGATCGAGACCATCCCGGCTAACATGGTGAAACCCTGTCTCTACTAAAATATAAAAAATTAGCTGGGCATGGTGGTGGGCACCTGTAGTCCCAGCTACTCGGGAGGCTAAGTTACGAGAATGGTGTGAACCCGCGAGGCGGAGCTTGCAGTGAGCTGAGATCATGCCACTGCATTCCAGCCTAGACGAGAGAACGAGACTCCGTCTCAAAAAAAAATAGCAACAATCCATAGCAAGTCAAAAATCAAACAAAATCTGGGAAACATATTTGCAATTCATTTAACAACAGAGGGAATTCCTCCAATATATGAAAAGCTCCTAGAAATTATGATAAGAAATGGATAACCAATCCAAGAGATGATAGGAAATAGATAACCAATCCAACAGAAAAATGGGTAAAGGACATTAAAAACAACGTCACAGAAAAATAAATTCAGGTAGCCCTTCAACGTATGAAAAGATGCTCAACTTCACTCATAAGAGAAATGCAAAGTATATCATTATTCACCTATTGTATTGGCAAAGAATCAAAAGCTCAATAACCCTCACTGTGCTGGCTAGGCTGTGGGAAAACAGGCCCTGTCATGTGTTAGTGGTAGGAGCAAATCAATATCATCCCTATGGGAGGCAATCTGGCCACATCTCCTTGAACCAGCAATCCCATTCCCAAAAATTTAACTTACAAATAAATTGGCACACATCTGCAATGACATATGTAATGTAATCTACTATATTATTTTGCATTGCAAATAAGTCAGTGTCCTCCATTAGGAAATGGTACATCTACACAATGGAATACTACACATCTATAAAAAAGAACACAGAAGTTTTTATGTACTGACATGTAAACACAGCCACATTACTGTGAAGTGAGTAAAGCAAAGTACAGATCAGTGAGTATAGTATGCTTTTTCTTGTGTGAAAGGAGGAAAATAAGAACATTCACACCTTCCTATATTTCCATGTAAAAACACTGGAAGGAGCCTGGCACAGTGGCTCAAGCCTGTAATCCTAGCACTTTGGGAGGCTGAAGTGGGTGGATCACTTGAGTCCAGGAGTTCAAGACCAGCCTAGGCAATATGGTGAAACCCTGTCTCTACCACAAAAGTGCAAAAATTAGCCAGGTGTGGTGGCAGGTGCCTGTAGTCCCAGCTACTCAGGAGGCTGAGGCAAGAGAATGGTGTGAACCCGGGAGGCGGAGCTTGCAGTGAGCGGAGATCGCACCACTGCACTCCAGCCTGGGTGACAGAACAAAAAACCAGCCCAAAAAAAAAAAAAAAAAAGACTTTTCACTGTATACTTTTCATTTGAGTTACATATCAAGTGCAATGTAATGCCTGATAACAATATAAAATATTTTTTATTAACATCACCACTTTGGAAGAGAATGTCTTAAGAAGTTAAACATATACCTGCCATATGATCCACTGTACTCCTGGTATGTCATTTCCAAGAGAAATGAAATCATATGTCCATGAAAAGACTTGTATGCGACTCTCATAGCCCTTTGCTTATAACAGTAAAAAAGAGAAACAACCCCAATATCCCTCATCAGGTGAAACCAATTGTAGTCCATCCATACAACATCATACAATGAAATACTACTCGGCGATAATAGGAACCAGCTATTGGCACATGTAGCCACATGGATGAATCTCAAAACTATGATGTGAAATTTTAAAGGTTTTAAAAAAGAGTACATAATTATGATTCCATCTACACAAAATTCTAGAAAATACAAACTAGTGATAGAAAACACATCAGCAGTTGCCAGTGGGTAGGGGTATGGGGAAGGAGGCACGGGTATGGGGAAAGAGGCAGGAGGAAATTTTTAGGACATGGAAATACTCATTATCTTATTTTGGTGATAGTTTCATGAAAGAATACAGATGTTAAAGCTTCTAACTGTATACTCCAAATACGTACAGTATTGTACATCAGTTATACCTTAATAAAGTTGTTAAAAAAAAAAAAAACCCACAGTGTAATTGAGGTGATGGGGAAGGAATGAACTAAATCTATAGGTATCTGGTTTAAAATATCTTGAAAATATAACAGAAAAAAGCAATACTGTATTTTGGTTATGGACACCTTTTTTTAAATGTCCAGTGGAGAGGATTGACTTATTAAATGCAAGAGAGACAGAGGAAGAGAAAATTTTAAAATTTTGAAAGACTAGAAGTCATATAGGGTATGTTCTCAGACCACAATGAAATTAAACTAGAAATCAATGACAGAAAGCTGGAAAAGCTGCAGATTAAACAACATACTTCCATACTTCTTTTTTTTTTTTTTTTTGAGACAGGGTCTCCCTCTGTTGTCCAGGCTGGAGTGCAGTGGTGCGATCTTGGCTCACTGAAACCTCCACCTCCACGGTTCAAGCAATTCTTCTGCCTCAGCCTCCCGAGTAGCTAGGATTACAGGTGTGCACCACCATACACAGTGCCTGCCACCATGCCTGCCACCACACCCAGCTAATTTTTTTGTATTTTTAGTAGAAACAGGGTTTCACCATGTTGACCAGGCTGGTCTCCAACTCCGGACCTTAAGTGAGCTGCCTGCTTCAGCCTCCCAAAGTGCTGGGATTACAGGTGTGAGCCACCGCACCCAGCCTAAACAACATTCTTCTAAATAATCTATGAGTCTAAGAAGTCTCAAGAGAACTAAAAAATATTTTGAACCAGAAAAAATGAAACTATAACTTATCAAAATTTATGGGATGCGGCTAAGGCATCCCATAAAAAGCATTTGTGCTTACAGAGAAAATTATAGCATTAAATGCGTACATTAGACAAGAAGGTCTTAAATCAATCCTCTAAGCTTCCACTTCAGGAAACTAGAGAAAGAAGAGCAATTTAAACCTACAGCAAGCAGAAGAAACTAAGTAATAAAAATTAGAACACAGCTTGAAGAAAACAACAGGGGAAAATCAACAAAACCAAAAGTTGAACTTTGAAAAGATCAATACAATTGATAAAACTCTGGCCAAGATGACCAAAGAAAAAAAAAGAGAGAAGACATAAATTACAATATCAGAAATGACCAACAGCAAGCTATCATCACTACTAGTCCCATAGATCTCATAAGAAGGGTAAAAGAATATTATGAACAACACTATAGCCACACATTTGACGGCTTAGTTAAAAAGACCAATTCCTTGAAACATACCAACTACCAAAAGGCAAACCATGCAAGGCCTGAAATAATAAAAAATGTGAGAAAGCAAGATGGCTTCTAACCTTGACTTCAATGGGCTGCATTAGCTAGGGGAAAAGAGTTGGCAACACAAAGGTGATGGGTAATGAGAGGCGCACAAAGGGCCAGCTGGGAAGGCTTCAAAGAGGAAGTGTGTCTAAAACAGACAGGGAAGGACACTTTTACCAGGACCTCACAGGGTGCCTCAGAACCAGCAAGTCCACAGTATTACGGACTGAATTGTGCCCCCTCTGCCCCCAAAACTCATATGCTGAAATCCTAACCCCGAGGGCCTTAGATTGTGATTATTTGGAGAGAGGGCATTTAAAAAGGCAATTAAGTTAAAATGAAGTCATTAGGATGGGCCTTAATCCAGTATAACTCGTGTCCTTATAAGATTAGGATACAGATGACACAGACACCAAGCACTCCTGCACCGAGTGACCATCACTTGGAGACACAGCAACTGAGTGGCCACCTGCAAGCCAAGGAGAGAGGCCCCAGAGGAGACCAAACTTCCCAGCACTTTGATTTTAGACTCCTAACGTCCAGATGTGTGAGAACATAAATTTCCACTCTTTAAGCCACCCAGTCTATGGTACCTTGTTATAGCAGCCCAAGCTGAACTCATGATCCTTCTCTCCAAAACCCATTCTTTCCCACAGTCCGACATTCACCCTGAAGGACAGCCAGAAATCCCACCCTTACACTTCACATTCAATCTTGTAACAGGACCTGTCTATTTTACTACTCAGCTCTCTCCTACCCATCATTTCACACCCGGATGACCTGCAAAAACCTCTTCAATAGTTCTCCATGTCCATTCCAGGCATGCTCTGAATCCGTTCTCCCAATGCCCCCAGAGAGATCTTTTCAAAACACAAATACAACCTGTCATACCTCACCCATACCCCTACCCCTTATGGCCCTTAGTGGCTGACCACAGCTTTTAGAATAAAGACAAACTCTATACCATGGCCTATGGAGCTCTGCCCAGCCTCCACCTCTCTCTCCCCAGCCTCACTGGCTTTCTTCAGTTGCACGAAGGAACGAACGATGCTCTTTCTTGCCACAGGGCCCTTGCATATGTTGTTCCTTCTGCCTAGAATGCTCTTTCATCACCTGGCCAACTTCCCTTCCATCGCTTGGCTAACTTCACTCACTCTGATCTCTAGCTTAAGCACCACTTCCCTAGAGACCCTCTGGGACTTCCCCTCCCAAGTCTGAGTCACATTCCTTATAATAAGCACTTGGAGAAGTGAGTTCCTTTCCTTCAGAGGCTTTCTCAGAGTTTATAATGAAACACTCTTTTGTGGGAGTCTTTGTTTGATACCAGTCTCCACTACTCAGTGGGAAGCTCTGGGAGAGCAAGGACCATTTCTCTTTTTGGTTCACCATCAAGTCCTAGCACCTGGCACAAAATAGGTCTCAACTGATGCTTACTGCATGAATGGATGAATGGAATTAGGAAGAAATAGGGGAGATGGCACTCCCAGTATGGGAAAAAAGATACTTGAAAGGTCTGCTGAGACCACCATTCCTGTAGTTTGGCAAAGCCTGAACAGTGCAGTCTGTGAATATAAAAGGTTGTGGGAGAACCCCAAAACCAACACCCACATCACACACGCATGCACATCAGGTACATACCCAAATTCTGGAAGGTCTCTGTCAAAATGCACACTTTCCTCGTAGAAGACATTCAACTCTGCATCAACAGCAACAACCTTTACCTGGAAGGCATTTTTAAAAATGAAGTGTAGAATTTTCCTCAGCTTCTACACTGGTCCAGGGGGTACTAACATCACCAGATGAGGCCCCACACCCTAGGAGCAGTTCAGCCCAGAGACCTCCTTGAAGGCAGGGCTGCCTCACCGTAATTGTGGTAACAGAGGACTCATCTGGGTGACACTCAAAGATTTAGTAAAATGAAGAAACCGAGGCTGAGGAGGAATACCCACATGTCTCAAGGAATCTTTGTTCCCCAAACAGCCAAAGCCAAGATCCTCTAGAGGAAGATGTTCACAGATGAGTTGGTTCATGCACCTGACAAGGAGGCAGGAGAAAGTGCCAGAGAGGAAGGAATGGGAAGCAAGGTTTGGAGGCATCTCTGGGGGTCCATGTTTGCAGAGGCCTGAGACCAGGCAAGGCCATGGGCTGTTCTCACAGGCCATGGTTGTGGTCCAGAAACATTAATACCCCACTGAAGCAATATCCAAGCTTGGGAGTATAACTACTTTCCTGGACACCTGGGGAAACTGAGGTCTAGCAAGGCAACTCGAGTCATCCAGAGTCCCACAGGACTTTCACCCCAAGGACTGGCCAGAGGCCTGCCTCCCTTGACCCATTCGAGAAGAGGGGTTTGACTGCAACTGTGTATACAAAAGGTGCCCCTGGTCACCCCATGCCCTGTTTGAAGGCAGATTTTGATTTGCTTGCCTGTTTGCAGGGCGTTGGCAGCAGCACATTGTTCCTCTGACCAGCAGTCCTGGGTCCGCAGACCAGGCAAGCTGGTGTCAACGAAGGGCGGTCACAGGGTAAAGTCCATTTGTACACTATGCATTTCACTTTCTTTTTTTTTTTTTTTTTTTTTGAGACAGGGTCCCGCTCTGTCGCCCAGGCTGGAGAGCGGTGGCGCCATCTTAGCTCACTGCAATCTCCACCTCCTGGGCTCAAGCGATCCACCTCGGCCTCCCGAGAAACTGGGACTATAGGTGTGCGTCACCATGCCTGGCTAATTTTTGTATTTTCTGCTAGAGACGGAGGTTTCTCCACATTGCCCAGGCTGGTCTCGAACTCCTGGGCTCCAGTGATCCACCCACCTCGGCCTCCCAAAGTGCTGGGATTACAGGCAAGAGCCACCAGGCCTGGCCCATTTCAATTTTTAAAAAAAGGTTTCGGGCTATAATTTGCTTCCAGGTCACTGGTTGTGCATGTGCGCAGGGCTACCCGCCTGTCTGTTCCCCTGCCTTACAGTAGCTGACTTCCTTCGGGTCCCTGTCACTCGGTGCCCATAACAGCGCACGAACCCACCGAGTCCTCCCGCCCCTCTGGGCACCGGGGGTCCTGCCGAGGGACGCCCGCAGTTTCCTGGGGTAGCGAGGTCTAGGCGGGGTCGAGGCTGCATCTTGCGAATGGGTGGCATTGGCAGGGCATCTCCGGGCGAGGGCACCGGTGCCCCACGGCCGCGCGCGGAGTAGGGGCGCGGGGGGCCCGGGAAGCCCGAGAGGTAGGCGCGCCCGCGGCCGGGCCCATGTTTTTCCCGCGTCCGGGTGACAGCCCGCCCCTACCCCAGCGTAGCGGAGGAGGCGGCCCCGTGGCCCTGCGACCAGGCGACTGTACCTGCTGCGTGCTGAAGTCCCAGCCCAGGCAGCAGCGGCGAGGGGCGTGCTCCGCCATGACCCTGGCGGGTAAAGCTGCGCGTCCGTCAGTCCGTCCGTCCGCACCGCGGCGTGACTGTCGCCGCGCTCCAGCGCCCAGAGACGCAAGGGCCCGCCCCTCGCTCCGCCCGGCCGGACTGTGGACCCGAGTCACGAGGCGGGCTTGCGCTCTGGCGCCGCCTGCGGGACGACGCGAGCCGGCACCGCGTCCTGTACAATCGACGGTGCCCCCACGCAGCCGGCTTTCCTTCCAAGCGCACCCACTCTGGTCCTCCCCATCTTCATCTTCTCTCTACATGGGCCTTACCTTGACACAGTCTGGCTTCCCTTAGAGGACGCCTGGGCCAGAGGTTTCAACTATAAGCCAGCTTGTCTCTCAGAGGGACCCTGCCTGTCCTTCTGGAGGCCCTATGCCTGCAGTCCTCTGTGGCTGTATCTTGGCACTGGAACAGCTGTCCACCCATGGGGGTGACTCAGGGGCCACAGGGAAATGGGCCCTGGGGTTGGAAGCACTGGATCCTGACAAGCCCCGCCTAGATCCAGCAAATCTGAGTGGTTCCCAGTGTGTCACATCCCTGCCGTGTATTTAAACTCAGAGCTCCTGACGCCCCCACGGGGAGACACTCATTCCTGGAGTCAGCAGGTATTGATGGTCTAAATGTGTGCCAGACGTGGTGAAGGGGAATGGGAACCAGAGTCAGACTCACTCCCTTTATTCATGGAGCTGAGGGCACCTGTCCCACCAGCTACATCCTCCTGGTCCCTAAGACTGACTGCTTTCCAGAATTCCTCCCCAAACCCAGCATGTGAGAGTCTCCTCCTACGAACTTCCCAGTCCACCAGTGCCCTTCTCATGCACTTGCAATGGTCTGTCTCCCTTGCTGAACTTGAGCTGCTTGGAGTCTACATGGGATCCTCTTCATTGCTGGAACAAGAAAGGGCCAACTTGTCCTCCAAGACATTCACAGCTTACTGGGGACACAGCCCCTCTAGCAGTCACCACCTGTGACAATAGACAAATACTGGATATTAGCTAGATCGCAAACAATTAGGCAACCTGCTGAGCACATTTAATCCTCACAATGATGCTGGGAAGTAGGTAATATTATCTCCACTTTTAAAACATTTTAAATAAAGGTATCTAATCTAATAAAGGTAACTAATCTAATTAAGATTAGATTACTGCATTTTAACCTAATCTTAACTGATTGATGACTTTTTTTTTTTTTTTTGGACAGAGTTTCGCTCTTGTCACCCAGGCCAGAGTGCAGTGGCGTGATCTCGGCTCACTGCAACCTCCACCTCCCAGGTTCAAGTGATTCTTCTGCCTCAGCCTCCCATGTAGCTGGGATTACAGGCGCCCACCACCACGCCTAGCTAATTTTTTTTGTTTTTTGAAACAGAGTTTCACTCTTGTTGCCCAGGCTGGAGTGCAATGGCGTAATCTCAGCTCATCGAAAACTCCGCCTTCTGGGTTCAAGTGATTCTCCTGCCTCAGCCACTCAAGTAGCTGGGATTACAAGAGTGAGCCAACGCGCCTGGCTCTAATTTTGAATTTTTAGTAGAGACGGGGTTTCAACATGTTGGTCAAGCTGGTCTCGAACTCCGACCTCATGTGATCCACCTGCCTCAGTCTCCCAAAGTGCTGCGATTACAGGCGTGAGTCACCATGCCTGGCCGATGATTTTTTTAAAAATGTATGTATATACCCATATAAACATTGAGATCAAAACAGAACATTTCCACCACTCCAGAAGTTTCCTTCATGATCCTTCCCAATCATTAACTCCCAAGGCAATCACTATTCTGATGTCTGCCAGTATAAACTCACTTTGAACTTTGTATAACTTACCATCTTCATTTTACAGAGTGAGAAACTGAGGTGTAGAGAAGTTAATTAACGTGGCCTAATGAAATTGCCATTGCGAAATTATAACTGAGAGAGTGAAAGAGATCTGACTTAACCAACTCCATCTTGCTTCTAGCCTCCAAGCTGTCGTTGCTCATTCCTGGGCATAGGCAGAACTAACTCTGGGAGGAACTTACTTTATAGTTTAAAACAAAGATGGTAACAGCATCCCCTTCTTACCTGTGACTAGACTGCCTTTATAGGGCTAACAAATTAGCTACAAGATTAGAAATTAAGGTTTAGGAGTCATGCAGCTGAAGACTACAAGATTCTGACCATCTCCAAATTGCTCCTGGGGATAACATCACTATTGTGCTTGAGGTATTTTAGAGACCCTGCACTTGATGGATCAGCTGACCCCACCCAGATCCATAAGCTGGCTCATATGATCTTGTGGCCTCCACCCAGGAACTGACTCAGCGCACGAAGATAGCTTCAAATTTCTGAGTTCATTTCCGACCCAACCAATCAGCACTCCCAACTCACGGGCCTCCACCCACCTACCAAATTATCCTTAAAATCTCTGATTCCCAAATACTCTGGGAGACTGATTTGAGTAATAATAAAACTCTGGTCTCCTACACAGCTGGCTCTGTGTGAATTACTCTTTCTCTATTGCAGTCCCCCTGTCTTGATAAATTGGCTCTGTCTAGGTAGTGGGCAAGGTGAACCTGTTAGGTACTTATAGCTCCTTTGCTCATATCGTTGGACCACTCCTTCCTTTGTACAGAATGAGGTGTTGCCCAATTCTAGAATCACAAATAAAATCCACTTAGGATCTTTAAACTAAATTTGTTGTAATTTTATCTTTTGACAGGAGATATCAGCTCCCAATAAGAGTGGGTTAGATTGCACAGAAAGGGCTCAGAGTGGACAGATGAACCCCCATAGGGAGCTGTGAAGGCTATCAAAGACACAAAAAGAGATCATGAGAGGGGCATAATGGTGGAATTCACTAGACTGAGCTTGTCCAACCTGCAGCCCATGGGCCACATGTGGCCCAGGATGGCTTTGAATGCAGCCCAACACAAATCAGTAAACTTTCTTAAAACATTGTAAGATTTTGGGGGGGATTTTTATTGTAGCTCATCAGCCATCATTGGTATATTTTATGTGTGGCTCAGTGTGGCCCAGGGAAGTGAAAAGATTGGACACTCCTGCACTAGAACCTTCCCGGGAGGTGGGGCTTTTGACAGGGTCACGTGCTGCCTAGGAGCCTCTCCCTCAGGCTTAGCAGTAAAGAGGACAGGTCATTGAAACAGCAAGAGCAGGACCACGGACCTTACTTTGTGCCTTTTGGCCTGAGCTGCTTTCACAAATTGCCACAGATTGATGGCTTAAACGACAGGTATTTATTTTCCACAGTTCTGGAGGCTGGGAATTCTGACATCAAGGGGCTGGCAAATTCAGTTCCTGGTGAGGGCTCTTTTCTTGGCTTGTAGACAGCAGCCTTCTTAATGTATACTCACAGCCTTATTTCCAAGTGTGCATGTGGGGAGAGGGAAAACTCTCTTATCTTTTCCTCTTCTTAAAATTTAATAATCTCATCGTGAGGTCCCCACCCTCCTGACCTAATCTAGATCTAATTACCTCCCAAAGACCCCATCTCCTAATACCATCACATTGGGGTTAGGACTTCAGTGAATTTTGGAGAGACACAAACATTCAGCCCATAACAGTTTAAATACTTTTAAAATTCAGCACCGTTTTGAAGATTTATTAATATTCATGTGTATATCTAATCCTGTGGTTCCCAAACTGTGCACAAACATGCTCTGGGTAGCTGCAGGGAACCCACAGAGGTGCTCTGGGATACTTTCCATTTTCGTGGGAAACACAGTGATGCAAAACATCTGTCAGGCATCATGTGAACCACTAACTTGAGGCAGTTCACAGTTCCAGCATTAGACTGCTGCATTCCTTTCCATGACATCTTATTTTTGCGAAGCTGTATTTTCAGTAGTTGCAGTGACAAGCAGATACTACGTGAAAATCAAGGAGAAACAAAATAAGGGCACAGTGTCCAATCTGACCCCAACATTTGAGAAGCCACACAGTGCCCAACAGGCACACACATCACATCCCCTCAGTAAATAATTCTGGTTATTTAAGAATGAAATATTATTTTTTCCTCCAATGTATGTGTATAAATGTCTTCAAAGAGGTACTAGTGTGTTGGTACATAAATACGTATTAAGCTGTTTGGACCATCTACTTAATAACAGAACAGAATGGCTAGCCAGAGCTGTTAGCCATTTCTTTTGGCCTAGGAACACCGTGAAGACATTGGTGCGTGAAGTGAGAATGTTTGGGAACCCCTGGTCTAGTTGATCATATTTGTTAGTGAGCCAACACCACATTTTATTATCCAGGCCCCCAGTGAGCGACACCTGGGTGGAGTCCAGTTCAGTGCAAACAGCATTGCATGGAACGTCCTCCCCCATGGCCCTATGGACCTGTGTAAGAGAATGTTTCTGGACTTTATGTCTGAGAGTAGGATTTATATGATGTTTGCATGACTGATTGGACCAGAGAGTGCTGGAGTACTCCTGAGAATGGCTGTGCCAGTCAACGCTCCCGCCTGGAAGGCATGAGGCTACCCCATTCCTACCCCATATATTTAGCACTTGGCACTTCCATCCTTCTAATTTTTTGCCGGTTTAATAGATGAGAAGTGATTTCCCTTACTGTTGTAATTTGTGTTTTTTCTCATTATTGATGAATTGGAGCATTTCTTCATATAGACTCATTGGCCACTCAGGATTTCTCATTCAGTGAATCCCATACTTATCCTTTACTCATTTCTCAGTTGAGTATTTTTGTCTCTTTCTTGTGGATTTGCAGGAATTTCTGGATGTTTCAAGATGTAAACCCTCTGTTCATTTTAGATGTTGCAACTCTCTTCTCCCAATATGTCATTTATCTGTTAACTTGATCCAACTAACCTTTTGTTGACTGGAAATCTTTAAATTGAATATAATAAAATCCATCAATTTTTTTGCCTTATTGTCCAAGTTATTTGATCTTAAGAAGTGCTTCCCCACCCTCGGTTCACAAAGATATAATCCTGTATTTTCTACGAAGACATTAGCCTACATTTTTTTCTATTAACAAGATCTTTGAATTTCACATTATTGAATTTTCTTTGAATCCAGGCATTTTTCAGCTGAATAAATTACCATCATAACAAACCAGTGAAAATGAATTCAAGGATAAGCACTAGGTGTAAGCTTTTCAGAGAAAGAAAAAACTTTTCATTTAGTAAATATAATAATGAAAATGTATCAAACATCAATCCAATTCTTATACGCTGGTCTCCAATGAAACAACATCAGAACATTTCTTTGAGGTTTGTCGCCATGTGAAACATGAATTTCTCTCAAAGTAAAACTTTATCTTGGCAAAGATCCTTAAGAAAATGTGCTTTCTTCATAAAGATGCATTATTTTCAAATTCCAGTATGCTTTATTCTGTTCTTTATTTTACTTTATTCTATTAATTGCAGGCTAGCTGTTTTTAGCTCACACATTCCTAAATCTGCATTCATTAACATCGAAAACTATTGAAACCACTCAGGCTTATATATATTTTTCAGAATGAGTAATTTTATCTTATTTATTTTTACTTATTGTTTTTGAGACAGTGTCTATTGCCCAGACTGGAATGCAGTGGTATGATCTTGGCTCACTGCAACCTCCGCCTCCCAGGCTCAAGTGATTCTCCTGCCTCAGCCTCCCAAGTAGCTGGGATTACAGGCGCGCACCACTACCACCCAGCTAATTTTTTTATTTTTAGTAGAGACGGAGTTTCACCATGTTGGGCAGGCTGGTCTCGAACTCCTGACCTCAAATGATCCACCCACCTCAGCCTCCCAAAGTGCTAGGATTACAGGCGTGAGCCACCACGATGGGCCAGAATGAGTAATTTTAAAAGTAAAAAGTTGGCAGTATATTAGTAGCTTAAATTTTATCCCTTCTACTTCCAAGTCAAAGATAAAATTACTGAGTTAAAAATAATCAGAGGGCAGGCATGGTGACTCATGCCTGTAATCCCAGCACTTTGGGAGGTATATGTGGGAGGATTGCTTAAACCCAGGAGTTTGAGACCACTCTGGATAATATAGTGAGACCCCACCTCTAAAAAATAAAATACAAATAAATAAATAATAAAAATAATCCGAAATTAGGGAATGAATTAGACAAATCAATTATAATTCAGATTCACTAATTGATTGTATATATCTGAAATTCTATAACACGTACACATATAGAAGATTTCATCTTGTGATACATTGGAAATGAATATTTCTTCTGTCCTTTCTATACCAGAGGCAGTAAAATTCTTTGTAAGATCAGTGAGATGCTCTTACAAGTGAAAATAAATGTTTCACACTACAGCCCATAGCAGGTCAAATGTTTGAGGGTGGGGGTAGGTCTGCCTCCAGTTAAATAAGTAACTCATAGAGCTGAGGTTAAAATTTTTTAAAGCTGAGTTTGGGTTTGTATCTGGAGAAAAGTTTAATGGACTTTGATATTTAAGCAAACAGATTCCAAAGAGCTCTTAGGAGAAATGTTTTTATTTTCACCAAAGTGTGAATATATCTGCTGTTAATTTGTTTGTACTCACTTTACGAGCAAATTTGGTTTAGGAAAATTAGATGTGAATATCTTCCATTTTTTTCCTGGTTTTACTGCATTCACTCCTTAGGATCTGCCCTTCTCCCACTCCATGAGTATTTGAAGCACATAATTCAGCCAAGTACTTCTTTTGTTTTGTTTTGTTTTTTAAAATAAATTGAAGGTGTACAAGTGCAGTTTTGTGACATGAATGTATCGAGTGGTGATTGAGTCTGGGCTTTTAGTGTAATCATCACCTGAAGAGTGTACATTATCATTAGGTAATTCCTCATCCCTCACCCTCCTCCCACTGTCCCTAAGCCAAGTACTTCTGTATACATGAAAGAAAGGTTTGCAAAGATAAACTCCAAGTTATCAATAACAATGATCTGTGGGAATGGGATTGAGAAACTGTTGGTTAGGGGACGACTTTGCATTTTAATGTATTCTGTATTAATGAATTTTTGTGAACTAAAAGAATAAAGAAAAAGAAAATAAACAAAATAATAATAATTGAAGGAATCTCAAGCTGCTTGGAGCATTTAAATCATTCTCTTAAATAATTAATGGCTCAAAGAGGCAATAATAATACAACACACTAGTTAGAAAGCAGGAAAATGAAAACATTCTTATCAGAACCTTTAAGATATCCTCAAAGATAAATGCACATTCTTGAATGTTTTCATTAAAGAGTGAAAGTAAATTAACCCCATGTAGTGCGTAGAACTGTGTATCCCAAAAAGACGTACTCAGGTCCTAACTCTCAGTATCTGGGAGTGTGACTTACTTGGAAATAGGGTCTTTGCAAGTGTAATCAAGTTAAGATGATGTCATACTGGATTGGGGGGCTCCAATCCAATGACCAGTGTCCTTATAAGAAGAGGAAAATTGGCCAGGCATGGTGGCTCACGCCTGTAACCTTAGCACTTTGGGAGGCCTCAGGATCACCTGAGGTCGGGAGTTTGAGACCAGCTTGACCAACATGGAGAAACCCCACCTCTACTAAAAATACAAAATTAGCTGGGCGTGGTGGTACATGCCTGTAATCCCGCTACTTGGGAGGCTGAGGCAGGAGAATCGCTTGAACCTGGGAGGTGGAGGTCGCAGTAAGCCGAGATCTAGTCATTGCACTCCAGCCTGGGCAACAAGAGCGAAACTCCGTCTCAAAAAAAAAAAAGAAGAGGAAAATGTGGACACAGACACCTGGAGGGAAGGCCATGTGATGGTGGAAGCAGAGACTAGAGTTTTGCATCTGCAAACTAAGGAACCCCAAGAATTACTGGCAACCACCAGAAGCAGGGATAGGCAAGGAAGGACTTTCCCCGGGATCCTCCAGAGAGCGCATGGCCCTGCTGATGCCTGATTTGGGACTTCTAACCTCCAGAACTGTGAGAGAATCAACTTCCTTTTTAAACCACCTAGTTGGTGGTACTTTTCAAATGGAAGCCCTAGGAAATTAATACACTCCGTAATCCAGGAGGTTAGAATAAACAAAGCCAAGACTGGGCATGATGGTTCATGCCTGTAATCTCAGCACTTTGGGAGGCCAAGGTGGGAGGATTGTTTGAGCCCAGGAGTTTGAGACCAACCTGGGCAACACAGTGAGACCCTGTCTCTACCCAAAATCAAAAATAAACTGGGTGCGGCAGTGTGTGCCAGTAGTCCTAGCTACTTGGGAGGCTGAGGCAGGAGGATTGGTTGAGCCCAGGAGGGTGAAGCTGCAGTGAGCTGTGATTGCACCACTGCACTCCAGCCTGAGACCCTGTATCAAAAAGCGAAGATGAAGAAGAGGAGGAGGAGAAAGAGGAAGAAGAAAATGAGGGGAGGAGGAGGAGAAGAAGAAGGACGAGGAGGAGGAGGAGGAATAAAAACAAAAGCAAGAAAGCAGAAAGAAGAAGACAAGAAAGACAAAAACATGAGAAAACAGTAAAAGCACCAAAATGAAATAATAATAAATTATTATTTCAAAGAGTTGATCTTTGAAACCAGAGAAAAAGATATCTAGAAGAAAACAAAAACAAAAATTAAAACAAAAAAACTCATAAAAATAAACCTGTAATGTACAATGTTGAATCCAAGCCCTTACCTAATGGCACTTGGGCCCTTTTACCATGTAGGTCTCTAGAGGAGGCAAAATCAGCTGCTGGGCTCCTGCAGGGTTGCAGAATCCAGTCTAAAGTGACACTGGCCTCAGGTGTCCAGGACACAGGTCATCCAGGCCCTGCCAAGGCTCAGGGAAGTCTGGTAGCTCCACACAGGGCCCTGGATCCAATGCCACATGAGGATGTTTCCTTCAGCTCTTCATCTGGGACATGTTCTGAAGCATCCAGATGTGGAACTTCATAATCCCATCCATGGAAATACAGCACCTTGATGTCTGTAGCTCCTTTGCCTTCACCTTATCCCTACTTTAACCTTTGGTCCCAGATCTTACCATCACTGCCCTACCTCTGAACCATAGTATCCTCTGCCCCATGCTGCGCCCACCCTTCCACCTCCCCACCCCATTGCATGAGCTTTGAGACCTTATCAAGACCTGTTTAGTGTTTTCTCACCTCACTCTTTTCGGCACTACTTCCTTTTCTAACCAGCCCATCGCTTTAACCACTCTGTTGACATCACACTCAACTCCTGGTGCTTTATAGGCAGTGGAAAAACCCTAACTTGGCATCAACCCAGCCAGGTTTGCCTTTTGGAGCCCACACTACTGGATAATGCTAAAGAAAACTGCACACCCTCCTGGCCTCCAGCCCTACCCAGGGCTTAGGGCTAGTGCACTCTGCTCAGCTGCTTCTCCCGTCCCCCACTGCAGCTCTGTCCAGCCTTCACCACAGTCCTCAGGCTCCTGTCCAACATGCTTGCTGGTCATACTCAGCAGAATTGCCTCCTTCTTCTCAGAAAAATGTGGAAGGCATCAAATTCCCCACATCCTCACAACAAACCTATGAGCATCAATACTCACCCACATTTATGCATGCAACAAACATTATGGGGCAACCAATTATGTGCTGATTTCTGTGCTAGGGCTGGGCTAGAGAGATGAATGGCAGAGTCATTGTTCCTTCCTCAGAGGGGGTGTCAGCAGCTGAGGACAATAGGATGCTATTGAGAGACTTGATCTGGGGAGTGACTGGTCAGGTCGTGTTTATTTGTTTATAATTGGGAACTTATTTGTTAAAAAACATTTTTTGGCTTTTTTCCCCCAAGGCCGATTCATGGTTTATGGTGTTCAGATTTGTTTTTGGAAGATCACTCTGGATGGGTGAAGGAGGGGCAGAAACAAGGCAGCGACAGGACTTGTGAAGCTGTTGTGGGTGGGAGGTGATGGTGGTCGGAACCAGGGAGTTCAGTGACAGAGGAAGAGATCAGAACCAAGAGATATATTGGGAGGAAGACTTGACAGGTCTTGGAGATTGAATGCGAAAACATGAAGGAGAGGAAGATGCAAAACTGGGCATCACCCACCTGCCCTCCCAGTTGCAGGGATGGAGGGGCCCTCCGGGTTCTGTGTTTCATGGGAGTCATCTCTGCCCACCTTTCTTCATTATTTTCTGTCTCTTTAACAGCTTTATTTAAGTTGAGCTCTTAACATCTCAGTGAAGTTTTGTAAACCTTGCAAGATCTTCACTTTGTGCCTTGAAATATGGGGACCTCTTCTTACACTCCACACTCTCCTGGAGGTTTCCTAATAAGAACACTGCTTGGCATTATCCCCTGGTGAAAGACCACCTCCTTAGTCTGGGCATCAGTTAGGCCTGGACATGAAAAAGGAGTGTTGCCACCTTAGCTAACATGCTCCAACGAACTTCACAAGCAGTGTGTGAATTCAGACTGAAAACATTCCTGGAGACTAGCTAAGTCTATCATTTATTTTATTTATGCATAGAGTTTTACATATTTTCTGCAGAGACCATCATGTTGTCTGCAATTATAATTATATTTTAACTTCCTGCCTGATGCTTATACTCTATTTCTCTTATTTCTTTTTCTTGTGTTACTCCACCAGCTTCAATGTCTAGTACTTGTGGAACAGAAGTAGTGAGGGAACAGTACCTGATCTCAAAGGAAATGCTTTCAACATCTTAACATGAAGTATAATCTTTGCTGTTTTAAGTATAATCAATTTTATATACATGCCCTTTATTAGGTTAAATAAATTCTTTCCCATCTTGAGTTTTCGCTAAGACAGGAAAAAATTAATGTACGTTGAATTTTAAATGATAAATTTAAATGTATTAATATGATTAAATATATTACTCTATTTTATAACATTAAACCAATCTTATATTTCAGGAAGAAACTCAATCTGGCCACACATGTTTTTCTTTCAAAATGTATTTTTTTAAGTAAATATTTTGCACATTACCAGGGCTTAGGAATAACTTTTATTTATTTATTTATTTTTTTGAGACCAGGTCTCACTGTGTCACCCAGGCTGGAGTGCAGTGACACTATCTTGGCTCACTGCAACCTCTGCCTCCCAGGTTCAAGTGGTTTTCCTGCCTCAGCCTCCCAAGTAGCTGGGATTACAGGCATGTGACACCATACCCAGGTAATTTTTGTATTTTTAGTAGAGATGGTGTTTCACCTTGTTGGCCAGGCTGGTCTCGAACTCCTGGCCTCAAGTGATCCACTTGCCTCAGCCTCCCAAAGTGCTGAGATTACAGGCATGAGCCACCACGCCTAGCCTTGTACTTTTAATAGAGACAGAGTTTTGCTATGTTGGCCAGGCTGTCAAAATGTATTTTTATTTTTAAATATCTTTCTGGATTTGATTTATCATATATTGCTTAGGATTTTTATAATTATGTTAGTGAATGAAATTAACATTTATTTTTCGTTTATTAAACTGTCCTAATCTGTGTGTGTGTTTTATTCAAGGCTTTGCAAGACTCATAAATTAGAAGTACTTCCTGTTTTTTTTTTTTTTTTGGAGACAGTCTTGCTCCAGAAAAATTTCTGTAAGGTTGGATTATATAGAACTTGCCCTTTTTACCCCCTTTTTTTTTTTTTTTTGGTCTTGCTCTGTCACCCAAGCGGAAGTGTAGTGGCGCCATCATAGCTCACTGTAACCTCGAACTTGTGGGCTCAAGCGATCTTCCTGCCTCAGGCTCTCAGGTAGCTGGGACTTGTCTTCTTTCTTTTTTTTTTTTATTTCCCCTCTTTGGGAATAACTTTAATGTCTTTGTAAACATGATGCATACCTATTTTTTAAAATTCCAACACTACCTTAAAATACAAATAAGAAAATATTTAAATATTTTCATGAAACCATCTGGTGGAAATCAGTCAACATTTTGATGAATGTAATTCTGAACATCCCTCTATGTAAAAATAAATTTCTGAATTTTACATACATGGTGTACATACATTATATGTGAGGTTCTGTTAAACTGCTTTCTTCCATTATGTCATGGACGCGTTTTCTTTTTTCTTTTTCTTTTTTTACAGATAGGGTCTCACTCTGTTGCCCAGGCCGGAGCGCAGTGGTGCAATCATAGCTCACTGCAGCCTTGAATTTCTAAGCTCAAGCAATCCTTCCACCTTAGCCCCCAAAGTGCTGGGATTACAGGCACGAGCCACTGTGCTCAGCCATGGACATCTTTTCATGTCAGTAAATATGGAGCTTTCTCATAAATCGTACTGATTACTTCATCTAAACAATAGTGCCTCCTAGCAATGACAAAGTTACTTTCAATTTTTCTTTATTTTTACCGTAACAAAGCAATAATGAACGTCCTTGTGCACGCATATTTTTATATTTGGGTAACTATTCAGGTAAATAGTGAAAGGGTATACAAATCTTAACTATTCATACATATTTCCAAACTCCCATCTAGAAATGTTGCACAATTTGCACTCCTACACCATTGCAGAGAGAATACCTTACTCTCCACTTCTCCACCCTTTGACTCCTACTCTTTCTTTCTTTAAAACTAACTTCCAGGCCAGGTGTGGTGGCTCATGACTGTAATCACAGCACTTTGGGAGGCCAAAACAGGACAGTCACTTGAATCCAGGAGTTAGAGACCAGCCTGGGCACCATAGGGAAACCCTGTCTCTACCAAAAAAAAAAAATGTTAAATTAACTAGGTCTGATGGTGTGGGCCTGTAGTCCCAGCTATTGGGAGGCTGAGGGGGAAGGATCCCCTGAATCAGGGAGGGTAAGGCTGCAGTGAGCCGTGATCACGCCAGTGCACATTAGGGCAAGACCCTGTCTCAAAAACAAAATAAAACAACAAAACTGATATCCCTATTGACATATGTCACATGCCACATAATTAACCTATTTATAGCATATACAGTTCAATTGTTTTTGGTGTATTCACAGAATTGTGCAACTATCATCACAACCAATTTTAGAACACATTTATCACCCCCAAAAGAATCTCCATACCCCATAGCGTCATTCTTATTATTACCAAACCCCAGTACCTGGCAACCATCAATCTACTTTCTATCTCTATAGATTTGCCTGTTCTGGGTATTTCAAATAAATGGAATCATACAATATGTGGTCTTTTGTGGTTGGTATATTTAACTTAACATAATGCTTTCAAGATTCATCCATATTACAGAATGTGTTAGTACATCTTTCCCTTTTTTTTGCCAAAAATATTCTATGGTATGGATATAGCACATTTTATTTATCCATTCGTCAGTTGATGAACATTTGAGTTGTTTTAATTTTTTGCTATTGTGAATAATGCTGCTATGAACATTCATGTACAAGTTTTTGTGTGGACATCGGTTTTTATTTCTCTTGGGTATATACCTAGGAGTGGAATTGCTGGACCATACAATAATTATGCTTGACATTTTGAGGAACCACGTTCCCTCTTAATTGCTAATATTATTCATTTGTACCTTCTCTCTTTTTAGAAAGAATTAATATTGGCAGGTCCATATAATTAATCTTCTCAAGTAATTACCTTATGGCCTTCTTTATCTCCTGTATTACATTTTTGTTTTCTATTTCACTGATCTCTGCACTTATCTTTATCATTTCATTTTCTACATATTTGATGAGCATATTTAACTATTCTTACTTCTTAAACTAAAATATCTAGCTCATTAATTTTCAGCCTTTTTCTTTGTTAATATAATCATTAAGACTAAGTTTGCCTTCTTAGTATTGTTTTAGCTGTAATCCACAAATTTGTACACAATCATTTCGTTATCGTTCAGTTTCAAATATTTTCTAATATCTGTAGTGATTTCCTCTTAGACCCAGTATTGCTTGGAAATATTTCAAAATCTCCAAATCTTGTGGAGGTGTTACGTTTATCTCCTTGTTATAGAACTCTAACTTAGTGAGTCTCAAACTTGAGCCTTATCAGGATCACCTTACTAAAGCACAGACTTCCAGGCCCTGCTCCTAGAGTTTCTGATTCACTATGTCCAGGTGGCACCCTGCATTACAGTAGCCACTAGCCACATGTGGCCATTTAAATTAAACTTAAGCTAAATAAATTTTAAAATTCAACTCCTCAGTCATATTATCCATACTTTAAGTGTTCAATAGCCACATGTGGCTAGTGGCTACCATACTAAACAACATTAATATAGAACAATACCACAGAAGCTCCTATTAAACTATCACAGTCTAGTTGAAAGGGCCCTGGAGGCACAGTCAAATCTAAGGTCTTAATACAGGGTCTGACTGACTTGCTCTTAACCTTGTATTTCCAACAGGTGCCTTGGGTAAATCTGTTGAGCCAGATCTGAGGGCCTGTGTCTGGGAGCCAGGAGTCCAAGCTCCATCCTGTCCAGCCTCAGTTACAATCTTAGCCTCCATTCTGGCAACCTCACACCTATGCCTGCTTCTGTAGCCCCCCTCTCCACAGAGCCAGGGACCACTGTGCAAGCAAAAGCTGACTTGGATGTACACCTGCTTAAAACCTGTCAGAGGCTCCTTGCTGTCCTCAGCATAGAGACCTCTGAACCTGACCAGAGCCCTGGACATTCGAGATGGTAAAGGGTGGTTTGTTCATGTCCCTTCTCCTCTAGCCTGTGATCCCTGAGGGCAGGTGCAGCTCATCCTTGGCACTAGCAGGGTGCTGGGCAGAGTAGGTGCTGAGCATCACTTGTGGAATGAAAGCACCAGGTTGGGGAGCTGCTGGGCTGCTGGGCTGCTGGCTGGGCAAGGCTGGGCCAGTCCCAGCCTGCAGGGGCTGGGCTTCGGAGGGAAGGAGGATGGAGCTCCAGGTAAGGAAGTGGCCACCTGCCCTCTGCAGCCAGAGTTGACAGCATGTCCACATCTGCTCAGGTGAATGTCTCCTTCTCGCTCTCCCTAGAGCTGCTCTCCTATCAAAAGCTCCCGGCCAACCAGATGATGCCTGGGGTGGACACTCAGCAGAGCACAAATGGAGAGAGAGAGATGGTGTTTACTCAGAACCTGCTCCTGGAATACGCAAACCAGACCACTCAGGCTTGCCCAAGGCCTGCCCAACATGGAGAGGAGGGCCAAAGTAGGCTGGTTTCTGTTCTGCTGGGGCCAGAGAAGGAAAGCCCTGGCAGGGCCCTCAGAAATAAGGAGTCCCTGCCCCTGTCCTGGGGCTCAGTCTCCCCTAGAAGAGGCCCTGTGTGCAGAGAGATGAGGGCCATCCACCCTTACCTGCCTCATGAGCCCAAAGCTGGGTGAAGGGCCAGAGTGTGGGAAATCAGGGAAGACTACCTGCAGGAGGTGGCATGTGAAGCCTGTATGCTTTTTAATCAGAGGAGAAGGTAAACACATTGATAGAATGAGGGAACGCCTGATGGGTGGAAACAGTGAGAGTACCTGACACAGTTGTAAGGAATGAGCACCATGGGCCAGAAGGTCACTAGGCTGTGGTGTGGAGGCTAAGGTGGGATGCAGATGAGGAGTGTGAAGGAGTGGCCCAGGGGAGTGTTGCCCACACAGCTGAAATCACCTTTATGAAGATTATGACAGTGAGAGAAATCTAACAAAGCTGACTCCATCCTGGTTGTAACCGCACAGGCTAACTGTCCTCGTTCATTCCTGGGCATAGGCCAAGCTAACTATGCGAGGAATATAGCTTATAGGTTTTTGTGTTGTTGTTGTTTTTGAGAAAGGGTCTTGCTCTGTCACCCAGGTTGCCTCCCTGGGACTACAGGCATGCACTCTCATGCCCGGTTAGTTTATTTTTATTTTTATTCTTTGTTGTTGTTGTTGTTTTTTTTTTTTTTGAGACGGAGTCTCACTCTGTCACCCAGGCTGGAGTGCAGTGGTGGGACCTTGGCTCACTGCAAGCTCCACCTCCCAGGTTCACGCCATTCTCCGGCCTCAGCCTCTGGAGTAGCTGGAACTACAGGCACCCACCACCACACCCAGCTAATTTTTTGTGTTTTTAGTAGAGATGGGGTTTCACCATATTAGCCAGGATGGTCTTGATCTCCTGACCTCATGATCTGCCCGCCTAGGCCTCCCAAAGTGCTGGGATTACAGGCGTGAGCCACCACGTCTGGCCTATTTTTATTCTTATAGAGACAGGGTCTCACTATGTTACCCAGACTGGTCTCAAACTCCTGAACTCAAGTGATTCTCCTGCCTCAGCCTCCCAAAATGCTGGGATTACAAGTGAGCCACTGTGCCTGGCCTTATAGTTTAACTTTAAAGCAAGGACGATAATAGCCCCTTCTCAAAACTAACCCCCTGCTTGTTTGGGGACCAAATCCACCTTTGTAAAACTAATGAAAGACCACAAGGTTAGAATTATGGTAGGGACCTGAATCCTGCTAAGCTCTAAGCATAGTAAAGTGATAACCAGCCATTGTTCCCTAGTTTGCTTACTGCTCAGGAGTCATGTAGCTGGAGGCCACAAGATTTATAACTTTCTCAATTGCTCCTATAGATAACATCACTATTGTTAAAACCTAGGATTGGTCTGTGAGATATTTTTCTGACTTTTGCATTCAGGCAGACCAAATGACACTACCTAGACCCATGACTAATACCAAGGAGCTGACTCAAAAAGTCCTATGACCCCCCTACCCAGAAAATGGCTCAGCATGTGAAGACAGTTTAGACGCTCTTATGGTTTCATCCCCAAACAATCAGTAGGACCCATTCCCTATCCCCCTGCCAGCCTAATTATGCTTTAAAGCCCCAGCCTCTGAGCTCTTGGGGAGGCAGATTTGAGAAATATCTCCCATCCTTCTGCCTGACCATCTTGCAATAATTAAACTCTTTCTCTGCTGCAATTCTGCTGACTCGAAGTATTGGCTTTTCTGTGCAGTGGTCAAGAATAACCCATTGGATTGTAATACAATGGATGGGTTTGGTCACTTGGCAGGTGACAGTCCAATGACCACAATCAAGGAGGGTTTAACAAGGGGACTTTATTACTTGCAACAATTAAGGAGGATGCCAGGGATAGCACCCAAGAGCAATGCCTCCCCAAATAATGGTGAAAACAGGGCTTTTATTAGGTAGGTGAGCTGAGTCATTGTATGTAAAGGCAGTGCAGATGCAGTCACCATTCATGCTTCTACATACATAGCATGTATAGAAAATGGCAAATAAGCTCCCCTCTTGGTGGGTGGGGTTTTTAGTATGATAATGAGGACAGTTCATCAAAATTCATCTCCAACTCAAGTATCTCTGGAGCCAAGTGATTTTTGTTTTTCCCCAGGGGCTGAGCTTCTTCCTGGAACTTTCTGAAACAACAAGATCTCAGGATGCAACCTGAGGGTACTTTTCCAGAAGGGCTCCAGAGAGGCCAGAAACAAGAGGCTGAGCAATGGAGCTCGGGGTTTCCAGCCTGGCACTTGGGCAGCTGCTGGGGCTGAGAAGCTGGGGCTGAGGTGATGAGGTTGTGCATGCCTGAGGTGCCTGAGGGTGATGCAGGGACTGCCAGGAGCTACAGAAGGCAGGGCACAGATAAGGCATGAGGCTGAGGGATGGGGCCAGGTGGCTCAGGGCCTGAGAGGAACTGAAGGGCCCCATGGAGGTGAAAGGAGGAAGAGAAGGGCAGCCCAATTAACCTGTGGGCCCCATGGAGGTGAAAGGAGGAAGAGGAGGGCAGCCCAGTTAACCAGGGAGCAGGGAGCAGAGCTTGGGGGGAGTGAGGGAGGCAGGGATGGTAGGGGGAGTAGATGGCATATCATCCTGGTCCTTTCCCTGCACAGACTCCCACCAGCAGCCCTGGCCTTTAAAGGTGGCACTAGCCCCCTGCCATCTGTTGGCACTTCCCCTGTTCTCCTCAGGAACATCAGCACTTGGGGTCAGCAGGGTTCCCTGTGTCCCAGAGGCCTTGACTCAGAGCCCACTCAGAATGGACAAGGTTGCCTGGTCCCCCAAGGGTGCTGCTCCTGCAAGCCATAGTGGCCGTGCCTGAGCTGCAGCTCTCCACCAGCTGGGTAGACTTTGGGACCTGCTTTGTGAGCCAGCAATGAGTCTGGGAGGTCTACCTGATGAACCTGAGCAGTTGCCGAAGTTACTGGGCCACAGAAACTGGAGAGAAGATGATCCCCCAGGAAGGGTCCTGTCTTAGTCCATTTTCTGTTGCTTAGAATACCTGAAAGTGGGTAATTTATTTAAAAAATAATTTGTTTCTTACAGGTATGGAGAATGAACAGTCCAAGGCTGAGGGGCTGCATTTGGTGAGGGCCTTCTTGTGGGTGGGGACGGTTTGCCTGAGTGAACACAGGGTATCGCATGGTGAGGGAGAAAAGTGTTCTAGCTCAGGTCTCTCTTCTTATAAAGCCAGCATCCCCACTCACATAATAACCTGTTAATCCAGTAATCCATGAATGGATTAATTTATTCATAAGGGCAGAGCCTCCATGACCTAATCATCTCTTAAAGGCCCAGCTCTCAATACTGCCACATCGGAGATTTAATTTCACCATGAGTTTTGGAAGAGACAAATGTTTAAACCATAGTGGAGCTCATGTATCATGTCCCTGTGAGGTGGCTCCCCAGGGCTGGCACCATTTGGAATTCCTGCAGAGCAGCCAGTCCTCCAATCCCATGTGATCTCAGGGTTGCCCTGCCCTGTGGTGCTGAGCAAGACCAGAGGTGCAGACCTGAGAGGCAGGCAAGCCTGGGGGTGGCTGAAATCTTCCTGTAGTGGTACATGGGGCCACCTGTGCTCATGTTTGTCCTCCCTTCCTCTTGGAGCTGGCCAAAGACACAGTGACCTTCAAGGTCTCTCCAAACAGTGGGCTGCTGGAAGTGTGACCCACCAATGCACTCCCAACCTCCATCACCTTGTAGGTTTTCTTCACTGCCAGTTACAGCCCCTCCCAGAGTCCCCTGCACTGCCCACAGAACCTGGACATCCTGCCCAGGGCCCTTCCTAACCTACTACCTATAGGAGCAGTAAGCTACCACATTGACGGTGCAAGATGTGCTGGCAAGAAGGCCTGTACCCTGTGGTTCTGGGGCCAAGGGTCTTATGATGACGAGAGATACCTGTCCCCTCACCAGCTCTGAGGCTCTGCCTTATCCCTCAGCCCCAGCCCACAGCTATGGAATAAACATGGCCCAGGGCCGAGGAACAGGTCTGCTGGGCAGGGGGCTTCACCAGGTCACAGACTAGGGTGCTGGGGTGGAAACTGGAGAGGGGACAAGCTGGCACCTCAGGTCTCCAACTACTCTAGAACACCCCCCTGGGATGGAGGAGGCTCCTTTCCAAAACTGCAATATTTGATACAATTTAATATCAAAAGGAGAAGAAAAACTCCTGGAAATGCAGAGACAGTAAAACACTTCCTTAATCTGATCATGGCTATGTACAACACAACAAACTTACAAAAAACATCATGCAATGTTAAAATGGTGAGTGATTTCCCTTTAAAATCAGAGTCAAGACAAGAATTCCTACACATATCACTTCTTTTCCATGTTGTACTGGAGGAACTAGCTAGTATAGCAAAGCAAGGAAGAGAAATATAAGACAAACATTGGAAAGGAAGAGACACTATTTAACAAGACTGTGGATATAAAAATCAACATGCAAAATTACAATTCTCAATACCAGCAATTAATGGAAAATGAAATTAAGAAAACAAAAACAAAAGACAGTGTTTACAAAAGCTTAAAATTATAAGGCACCCATACATAAGTAAAAACATACAAGGGCTCTAGTGAGAAAACTATAAACTAAAAGTTTACCAATGGACTTTGGAGAAGACAAACAAATGTAGAGATGATTTAACATGTTCTTGGTTTGGAAGACTCAATATTGCAAACTGTCCTTTAGCGTCACCACAACTCTGATCAAAATTCCATCACATTATTTGTTGTTGTGTAACTTCACAAGCTGACTCTAAGATTTAAATGGAAATGCAAAGAGCCAAGAAAAGCCAAGACTGTCTTAAAGAAAAAACAACATGGGAGAACTTGCTGTGCTAGATACCAAGAGATTAACACACTAGAGTCCTTAAGAAAGTGCGGTATTGACAGAAGAATGGCCAGGTGACTGAAACAGAACAGAGAACCAGAACCAGACCCACATGTACAGTCACTTGATTTATGATGGCACTGAGACAAGTGGGGGGAAGACCATCTTTCCAATAAAGGATCCTGGAAAAATCAGGCATCCATATAAAAAAAAAAATGAAGATGAAAGCCTTCTTCACATCATACATGCACACAAAAAAACCAGTCTCAGGCAGATTAGATATGTAAATATGAAAGGCAAAAAAAATTAGGTGAAAAGGCAAGCCAAAGGAGGGCAAGATGTTTGCAAAACAGATAAGATAATAATGGACTCATGGCAAGAATACATAAGGCACTCCAGTGAACCTCTAAGGACAAGAACAGACAACTCAATACAAAAATGGGGCTAAGCATGGTGGCTCATGCCTGTAATCCCAGCACTTTGGGAGACCGGTGTGGGCAGATCACCTGAGGCCAGGGATTTGTGACCAGCCTGGCCAACATGGTGAAACCCCATCTCTACTAAAAATACAAAAATTAGTCAAGTGTGGTGGTGGCATGCTTGTGATCCCAGCCACTTGGGAGGCTAAAGTGGGAGGATCACTTGAACCCAGGAGGTGGAGGTTGCAGTTTGCCAAGATCGTACCACTGTACTCTAAACTGGGTGACAGAGCAAGACTCCATCTCAAAACAACAACAACAACAACAACAAAATCCAAAAAACAAAAATGGGTGAAAGACTTGACTAGGTACTTCACAAAACAGAAAATCCAAGTGGCCAATGCATTTATGAAAAAATTCTCAACCTTCTTAGGAAGGGGGGAAATGCAATTTTAAACTCAAGATACATCACTACACAGCCATAGATTGTGTAAAACTTACATCTGAAAAAAAATCAAGTATTATCAAAGATGTGACATGCATGAAGTCTTCTACCCTGCTTTTTAAAAGTGTACATTGAAACACCATTTTGGATAATGGCTTGGCGTATCTAGTAAAATTGAGTGATGTATTCTCTCTGACTCAGCATTCTTGCTCCCAGGTAAAAACCCTAGAGAAACCAGGGTGTCTGTCCTCCAGGATACAGTTACAAGAAGGTTCATACAGGCATTATTCATCATAGTACATTTTCACCATTTGGAAAGCACCAAAGGTTTATCACTTTGGATATGGATGAATAACCTGTGGCCCATTCATACAACAGAACATAGCATAAAAACAAACGACTTGCTGGGCATGGTGGCTTGCACCTGTAACCTCAGCTGCTTGGGAGATGGAAGTGACCAGATCACTTGATATCAGGAGTTCAAGACCAGCTAGGGTGACATAGCAAGATCTTGTCTCTAAAAAAAAAAAAAAATTGAGATGGAGTTTCACTCTGACGCCCAAGCTGGGGTGTAGTGGCACCATCTCGGCTCACTGCAACCTCTGCCTCCCAGGTTCAAGCCATCCTCTCACCTCAGCCTCCCAGGTAGCTGGGATTACAGGCATGCATCACCATGCCAGGCTAATTTTTGTATGTTTAGTAGAGATGGGGTTTCTCCATGTTGGCCAAGCTGGTCTTGAACTGCTGACGTCAAGTGATCCAGCCACCTCAGCCTCCCAAAGTGCTGGGATTACAGGCGTGAACCATTGTGCCCAGCCTCCAATTTTTTTTTTTTAATTAACCAGATATGGTGGCATGTGCCTGCAGCCCCAACTATTCTGGAGGCTGAAGCAGGAGGATTGTTTGAGCCCAGGAGTTTGAGGCTGCAGTGAGCTATGATGGATGAATCTCAGAGTTGAGTGAAAGAAGCAAGAGTTCAAACTGTGACTGCTCTTATAAAGTTCAAAAACCAGTAAAAGTAACCTATATTGTTAGAAATGAGTAATTACCTTGAAGGAAGGGGAGACGGTGACTGAGAGAGGAAGGAGGGAGCTTTGGGATGCTGATAATTTTCTGTTTCTTGATAAGGGCAATGGGTACCCAGTATGTGCTTTGTGATATTCAAAAAAACAGGGCTGGGCATGGTGGCTCACACCTGTAATCTCAGCACTTTGGGAGGCTGAGGCAGGAGGATCACTTGAGCCCAAGAAATCGAGGATGCAGTGAGCTATGATTGCACCACTGTATTTCGGCTTGGGAAAGAGAGCGAGACCCTGTCTCTAAAAACAAATAAACAAAAACACATTAAATGATTTATGTACTTCTACATGTGTTATTCTTCAATGAAAAAGTTTAAAAAATTACTGTAAGAATGTCAGGTGAAATAAAACTTACGGCAAAAAGCATTAATAGAGACAGGGGAGTTATATTTAATAATAAAAGAATCGAGCAACTCACTCCCTCTTGGGCAGTATCTTATTCTGATTTTACTTCTCTATTGTGTTCTTTGATTCAGCCACTATAGTGTTCATTTCTAGGATTTATGGGTGTCTTTTTCCAAGTTTGTGTCTTAGGAGTTATGTGACTTTATCTCTGAACATTTTAAACAAAGTCTTTTCAGAAACAGCACTATCACCACTAGTTCATTGACGGCAAACCCTCCAGTGTATTCCTTCTGTTTTTATGCCATTTTATTTCTTCATGTGCTCAGTAATTTTTACTTACAAGTTCATTTTCATTGAGATTCATCTTCCTTAGAAGCCCTGTAAGTCTTGAGTTGCTGTGGCAACCTTGTTGTGGATTGCTTTAGTGTTTGCTTCTGCCAAGGCCTTACAGGATTCACAACTGTTTGTTTCTGGACTTGGGGCTTGCATTCATGGGGGGCTAAGTTTTCTACTCATGGTCTGGGGGCCTCATCCTGTACCGAGCTGCTTCACACTCACCCCAGGCATCCCCTCAACATGACCTCAAGGCCTTTGGTAAATGGTCAGCAGCATCCCATGTCAAGGATGGGGATGAAAGGGGATAACCTAGGACAAGAGGCTGCTGCCACATTTAGGCCAGTGCTTGAACAATGGTAGAAATATACAAACAGCTCAAAGAAGCAGGTGAGAATTCCACAAAGGCAAGTAGTCAGTGACCAGGAAATTAGAGCTCCAGAATTCACAGTTCACAGGCATCCACAGGTACCATCACAAGCTGCAAGATTACTGACCTCTCTCTCTCTCTTTCTGCACACAGGGAGGCCCCTGCCGACATGTCGAGACTGTCTATTGTATCATAAAAATATCACATGTGTGAGAAAGAGAATTTATTGACAGCAGACAATTTCATACAATTTTGGCATTTAATTTTAGTCATTACACCAAGGTACCTGTGTGATAAGAATGATGTGTGAGACCAACAAAAGGAATGTTCTAGTCTAGTACTATGTAATAGAACTATAATGTGAGACACAGAAGCAAGTCATGTATAGTTTTAAAATTTTTGGTAGTCACATTTCAAAACATTTTTAAGAATAGGTGCAGTTCATATACACCATGGAATACTATGCAGTCATAAAAAAGAATTAGCTCATGTCGTTTGCAGGGAAATGGATGAAGCTGGAGACCATCATCCTTGCAAACTAACACAAGGAACAGAAAACCAAACACCGCGTATTATCAAAATAATAATAATAATAATGTATTCACTCATAAGTGGGAGTTGAACAATGAGAACACATAGACAAAGAAAGGGGAACATCACACACTAGGGCCAGTCAGGGGATGGGAGGAAAGAGGAAGGAGAGCATTAAGACAAATACCTAATGCATGTGGGGCTTAAAACCTACATGACGGGTTGATGGGTGCAGCAAACCACCATGGCACATGTATACCTATGTAACAAGCCTGCACCTTTGGCACATGTATCCCAGAACTTAAAGTAAAATTAAAATAGATAAATAAGAACAGGTGAAATTAATTTTAATGTTTTATTTGCTCAATATATCCAAAATGCTGCCATTTTTACATATGATCTATATTATTGAGATATATTGAAAAATATTGAGATGTTTTATGTTTTATATTGTACTAAGCCTTTGAAATCCAATGTGTTTTTCACAGTTACAGCACATCTCAAATCAGACTAGCAACATTTGTTGTTGTTGTTTGTTTTGAGACAGAGCCTCGCTCAAGGCTGGAGTGCAATGGCACGATCTTGGCTCACCTCAAGCTCCGCCTCCAGGGTTCAAGTGATTCTGCTGCCTCAGCCTCCCGAGTAGCTGGGACTACAGGCGCCCACCACGCCTGGCTAATTCTTGTATTTTTAGTAGAGAGGGGGTTTCACCATGTTGGCCAGGCTGGTCTCGGGCTCCCAACTGCAGGTGATCCACCCACCTTGGCCTCCCAGACTAGGCACATTTTAAGCCCTCAATACCTACGTCTGGTTAGTGGCTGCTGTATGGGACAGCATGGGTCTAGTCCAATAAAATACGTAATGTCAAACTCTAAATAATATTAGCCAGGCTGGGTGCGGTGGCTCACGCCTGTAATCCCAGCACTTTGGGAGGCTGAGATGGGTAGATTACGAGGTCAGGCGATCGAGACCATCCTGGCTAACACGGTGAAACCCCATCTCTACTAAAAATACAAAAAATTAGCTGGGCGTGGTGGTGGGCGCCTGTGGTCCCAGCTACATGGGAGGCTGAGGCAGGAGAATGGTGTGAACCCAGGAGGCGGAGCTTGCAGTGAGCCAAGATCCAGTCACTGCATTCCAGCCTGGGGAACAGAGAGAGGCTCTGTCTCAAAATAATAATAATAATAATAATAATAATAATAGTAATAGCCATTGATTCAGTAAACAACTAGATAGGTCCTATCTGGAACTGACTGACAAGCCTTGGCCACCTAAGAAAAATTGAAAGCGTGTAGGAGTGCAGTTGGTCTTGCTGACAGCCACAGCCTGTACAACCAGCTCCTTCACACCCACATTGCCCCATCAGTTTTCTGTCCTGACCCCTGTCTTCCTCCTGTCCCTTATGGCACTAGGTGATTCCTGGCAAAGTAACTTGAGGAGAGGTGTTTAAATAAGGCTTATATGTTGGCATCACAGCTCACACACAGGCCTCTGCCAGAAAGAGCAACACAGACTTCTCCAGCATCCTGTGGTCCTATGGACAGATACTTCACGAGATCCCTTTCCGGGCCCTTCAAACCCCACTTTGGAGACCATACTAGGAAACCCAGTTAAGAACAGTAGGCTCAGAAAATGACACTGAAAGGGAAAGGCATGGACACCAGCTTCTTGGTGCCCCAAAGCTTGGGAGCACATGCGCAAAGCAGTGTGCTGGGCCAGAGTGCCAGAAATGCTGGAGGCCACTCCCTGCTTCGCCGGACTCCAATCTGCCTGGGAGATCCATGGCCTTGCTGCCCTGGCTCCATGAGAACTGACATGCTTATCTGTCTTCCTCCCTCAGAGGCAACAAGGAGTCGAACCAGAGCTATTCTCTGCAAGCCCATGATCTTCCAATAAACTAGGCAAGCATGGAGGAGGTAAGACAGGCCCCGACTCCTCCTCTCCCAGGGAGAGAGGAGGTAGTGCCGAGGGCCTGACCCAAGGACTTCACAGTCTGGTTGAGGAGTCCTGGGCCCTGCCTGGCAGAGCCCCCATGCCAGCTGGGAAGGGCAGAATCACCTGCAGGGCAGTTAGGATGTGAGCTGGGGTATGGGGGTTTATCCTCAGAGTGGTGGAGGCCAGAGGTCAGCTAGGATGGAGCCATCAGGAAAGCATCCCCAGGGATGTGGACTGATTTGGGTAATTCCCAAGGCCATGCTTATTTGTAGCATCAGTGAAAAGATGGTGAGAAAGCCCTGTACAATGGGACAAATGAGAGAAGTTCTCATTGTTCCTTTACATTCCATCCCTGCCCTGACTAGTGCATAAAATGGAGCTTTGAAATCTGTCCTCAGCCTGTGCTTCAGGTGGAAACCCGCCATGCTAGCGGATGCGTGGACTAGCAGGTGTGGTTGGTGTGCAGACACAGTCTTGCCCTCGCTCCACCTCCCTCATTGACATTGCCCTCCCCACTCCCCTGCCCCCATCCAGAGAGCTCCTTACTGTCCCTGAGTGATTAGACAAAGACACTAAGGAGTCTGTCTAACCCATCCTTCTCCAGGCCAAGGGCCTCTGCACTCTCCACACATGGCCAACTTTGACCCAGCCATCTCAAGACCAACATTGTACCTTTATTGGAATGAATCACAGCAGGGCTCCCGCAGAAGGGCGGCCATTTTTTTTTAATGTCAAGTGCTGGTCCGGGAGCAGGACTGATCCTGCCCCACAGACTGAACTGGGCCTGGAATCTGTGGCCTGGAATCCACGACCCCATACTTGGCCACTCAATTCCAACCCAAGATGGTCTGGGGGCCTGGGCCTCGGGGAGCCTGGATGTTTGCTTCCTCTTTATTGATCCTAGGCAGGTTTGGAGACAGGGTATGGGGCCAATCTCAGGATCTGGGCATTGAGAATGACGTTCTTGGCCGCTTCTTCAGACATATCATCAGATGACATATCATCAGATGACGTATCCTCAGGCGTCATGTCCTTAACCTTATTCCTGAAAGAGCCATAAGAGGATAAGTCCAGGGCCACATCTTTCCAGAAGCTGAGAAAAGCAGCGGCTTGTGCCTTCAGCAGCACCCAACCCTGCGTTCCCAAGAGGTGAGCCTTTCTCACTCCGGCAGGTCCCCAGTGGAGCTTTGCCAGGAGCCTCCAGAATCAGGTGTGCTCCAGCTCCCAACTCTCGCGAGACCCTTCTCTTTCCTGTGTCTTTGAAGTTGGTCCACCATCTTCACTGCTAGCATTTACTGAGCACTTGCCACATGCCAGACCCTGTGCCAGCTGCTTTATGTAGGTTTAATCCTCTCAAAAAAACCCATGCGGGATGGCTGGGCTACATGGCCTTACCTCTCTGTGCCCCAGTGCTCTCATCTGTAAAATGGGGATAGTGATAGGACCTACCTTGCATTTGATTGTTTTAAGGATAGAGAGAGATAAGGTATGTATAGAACAGGGTCTAACACATAGCAAATGTTCAATACATCTTAGCTATTGTTATTACTCTGTTCTCATTCCACTTTGCAAATGAAGAAACTGAGTCTCAGAGGTATGAGGTAACTTCTCCACGCACACACTAGGAGGTTGTGGCACAGGGAACCTGTGCCCATAACCACTATCTGCTCTCCCTGTGCAGCGCTGAACTTCCTCTCTCTATGGTGGGGCAAGTTTCTATCCATCCTTCAAAGCCCTACTCAGATGTCACTGTGACATTTTCCCCGACTCCCCAAATGAACATTCTTCCCTTGTTAGGTTCCTATAGATCCTGTACATCCCACTGTCAGAGTCCGCTAGCAGTAGCTGTTTGCATAATCTGTCTTCACATAAGCTATGGCTTTCTCAAGGGTGGGGAGTGCTGACCTCTGACCTTTGACAGTCAAGCCCTGGCACAGTGCCTAGCATGTGTGATTCGAATGAGAGCAGGGCGGGAGGGCAGGAGGAAGATGGTAGGGAGGAGGGCAGAGAAAGCCCAGAGGCAGTGACTCCTGTGGCACAGAGCAGAGGACACTCTAGGGCCCCGGCAACTTCTGCTCCATACTGCTGCTCGGGTCCCCTCAGGTCCAGGGAGAACATGTTCATTGGCTCAAATCCCAGAAGGGATGGTTCTGCCAATCATGACAAGTCTTTTCCAGGGGACACTTGGGAGATCAGAGGCCAGAAGTGCCCACGGAGGTGTTGGGTGGAGCCCAGTTCCCAAATGGGGTCCTGGGCTGCTGGGGCCAAGAGGCCAGAGTCCTTCATCAAGACTGGGTTTTTTATGAGGAACTAGGAGTTCAGACAGGAAAAGAGATGTACTCAGAGTTGGTTCCAAGCCAGTCCTCTGTCCCTGGGAGGGGAGGGAGCCTCTGGCAGGAGTGGCCCTGGAGGGTATGCCCAAAAACAATGCCCCCATCCAGACACGCAGGCAGGGGCAAGGAAAGGAGAAGACACGGCCCAGCCCGGGTCAGGAAGGGCAGCAAGATGGGAGCTGGCAGAGGCTGGGTGGGAGTAGGTAGGCAGCAGCAGCCAGAGGAGAAGGGAGACTGCTGCAGACATGGCAGCCTTCAGGCCACAGGCTCTCTGGCAGAGGAGCGGGGATGGACAACGCCCCACATGCTCTCTGTACCAAGGCTTCAGAGCCAGGCCCCGTGCTGGCACAGCCCAGGAGGCTCCCACACCTACCTCATCTGTGGGGAGTGGTCCAGGCTGTCGAAGAGGGGCTGATCTCGCGTTTCCGGTAGCAGGAAGGAGAGGGAAAAGGCCACGATGGCTAAGGCGCAGCAGAGAAAGATGGGCAGGAAGGAGGGGGTCTGGTTGATGATTGTCAAGGACAAGATGGCTCCAGTCGCCGAGGCCAGAAACACCAGCCCCAGACCTGTCGCCCTGAAAGTGGAGGTGAGAGCTCCTCTGAGAGGTCTGTCGGGTTCAGAGGCTGGGCCAGGCCAGCAGCTACATGAAACCCCACACCCTCCAGTCTCCACCCTGTCCCGTCCTCACTGTGTGATTCCAAGCAGACAATAATTTCTTCTGGGCCTCTTCAAGGGAGATGAGGAGGGGGAGAGGCAGAAACCATGCAGCATTGTGTGGAAGTGCAGGGAGAGGACGCAGGCAGTGATGCCAGCCAGGCAGGAAGATAGTGCTCCCATCACCAACCTCAGGGAAGGATCTGAGCCTCTGAGTGGCCCAAACACTTTGCAGGCAGTGAGTGCAAGGCAGGGGCTGGAGTCAGGCTGCCTGGGTCCAAATCCCAGCTCTGCTGCTTGCTCTGTCTGCCCTTAATCGAGTGCCTTCATCTATCTGGTCTTGCATCTGAAATAGGGTTAGCGATGGCATTTAGGGGATTTTCTGGGGTGTTTAAATGAGATCACTTATGTAAACTGTTTAGCACAGTGCTTGTCACCAGGTGAATGCTTGTCTTACTTGCTGCATTAATCTTGTCATTGTCAGTCCCTGCTCATGCCACCATGGCCCCCTCACCCACCAGACCCCATACCTGAGCACAGTGGGGAGGAGCTCGGCGGTGTAGAGGAAGAACACAGTGACAGTGGCGGCCAGGCTGAACTCTCCAAGTGTGAGCACCAAGATCGTCATGGATTTCAGCCCTGTGGCCGGACAACGTGGCCAGCTGAGTCTGAGGCCATCCTCCCCTGGGGCAGGTGAAGGAGGCCCGCCCATCAGCTCTCCCTTGACCCCTCCTAGAAGGCATCTGAGCAGCCTTCCCTACCACCTGCCCAGTTGGCCAGCAGGCTCAGGCATTCCATCAGAGGAGGGGCAAGCTGTCAGAGGCCCAGTCAGTCCAGAAGGCAGGACATGTGCAGTGCAGAGTTGATCAGCAGGGGTGGGGAGGTCCCCTGGGACCCCCATGGCCTCTCAGGCCACTGTCTCCCATGCTACACCCAACACCCCCATCTCTGCCTCCAAGACTGTGTCTTCGTTCCACCTCCTCACCCAACTGCAGCTTCCTCACCCCACTGGGGATCCACTCAGGGCCAGGCCTGTGTCCTCTGGGTTGGGACCCCTGCTCAGGGCTGTACCACCAGGGCTCTGCAACGTGCTCAGAGTAAGAGGGTATTTGGTTCCTGGGGCCTGAATGGCTGGGATAGGTCCCAAACATTCCAGGATGTTTTCTGGCCAGCTAGACAGGCACAATGAAGGGGAAACTGGAGAAAGCCCATTCCTCAGACCTGGTGAAGCTGGGGGCTTCAGCCCCTGCCTGCCTGCCTGTCAGCCTCTGCAGGACCCTGCCCCAGCCTCACTCCCATTCCAGTCCTGGCTTTTCTTGTCTCTGGGATGAAATCAGAGATCCAGTTTTATCTACTGGGGAGTCCATTCCTAGTTTCTCTCAAACTTCTGAGTTTACATATTTCTGCTTGACTCAGCGTAGACCCGCTTTTTTAAAAACCACCAGGCAATAAACATTCAATAATAAATTTGTTTCCACATTTTGTGTTACCCAATCTACACTGCCAGCATCTGGGAGTGGAAAGGTCCTAATCCAGGCACACACAATTCCAACCCTGGAGAAAGGGAGGGAACCCCTCCAGCAGGCCCGGATCTAGCCCCCACTGCCCTCGCTGGACTGTGAAAAGGCTCCGCAGGCAGTCATTCTAAGTGCGTGTGCTGCACAGATCGCTCCAGCTCTAGGACCTGTGGCGTATCCACTGCTTAGGGCTCTTTGAGATTCTGAAGATAACACCAGCCCTTCCTGTTTCCTTTTCTAGTGCTAAGCCCGCAGGAATGCAGCACTCAGCCCCTCTGGAAAGGAGGGGCCTCCATACAAGAGCTGTTCCTGAGTGCTGAGCCCCACATGACACTCAATTTTCAGTGGGCAGGTTATTCCTGGTGCAGCTACAGAGAACAACAGGCACTTCCCAGTCAAAGGGGCTACAGATGACAGGTGGGCCTGGGCAGCGGTTGAAGGAATATTTTTGCCATCATCTATTCACATGTAACCATTAGACCTACTTCTAAGGTGGATTGGAATCTGGTGGAAGAAGGCTGCTGCCTGCTGTCCCCTGGAAAGTACATCCTCCTTCCTCAGGCCTCCGAGAGAGTGTGGGCGCCCTGTCTGGGAGACCCCACCCAGGAAGGGCAGTGCTCCAGGGACTGGAGGTGCTGGGGCCTCTGTGGGGTGGGTGGGCTATAGGTGCAGGAGGCTGATTCCCAGGGTGTCTAGGTGGCTGGCCAGGGCGGGCGGCAGTGGGGAGGGGTTTTGAGAAGCAGGAAGGCGGTGGGCAACCCACGGGGGAAGGATGAGCTGTACCTTCAGGGAGGAAAAGGAGAAGCAAGCACCAGATGATGGTTTGGAGGAGAGTCACAGCCAGGCTCCACTTCCTCCCAATCTGCTGGAGGAGAAAGATGCAGCACAGCCGGGCAGACACCTCCATGATGCTGGGGACCACATGTCTGAAGTGGACGCTCACGCCCAGCTCTCTCATTCTCAGGCTCAACGTAAAATAGGTGTAACTGACGGTAAACCTGGATGAAGCCAGGAGGCATGTGCGCGTGCATACACACACACACACACACACACACACACACACACACACATACATGGAGCCGGGAATAAAGACAGAGGCAGAGCAGCAAGGGTCAGGGTAGGAACGGAGGAGAGAAATAAGCACAGAGACCTGTGATCTGTGTCCTTGGGCTGCCCTCCCTGCAGCCTGACCATTCCCATCCTCTCCCTAAAGTTTCCAGCCTGCGCACCTGTTTGCAGTCCCTGCCAGCGGGCCCTGGATACTCACCACACGCAGCTCATCACCAAGATCACCTTGCAGAGCTGCCTATTCTTACAGAAGTCCAGGACAGAGGCCTGAGTCACCTTCTTTCTGGGCAGCTACAGAACAAGCAGAACCAGTCAGAGGCAGAGCCAAGACCCCAGCTTGCTCCCCAGCCCCACAGCACCCACAAGGCCTGCCTGTCCCTGAAAGTGCCAGCTGGCGTCTGGCCTTCCCTGGCAGGGTTCAATTTTGCTGTCACCATTGTCCTTAAGCAGTGGACTGGGGGCACCCTCTGAACCAATGTCCCACCTGAAGGGATGAGGAGGGAAGGGGCCCTTCCACAGCCCATTGCTCCGGCCCCACTCCTGGCTGGAAGCCCTTTACCTCGTCCAGCAGATTTGAAGGAATGGTCTTCTTGTTCACACTTGCAGCGTAGCACAGCATCTGCTTGGCCTCCTTCACCTTCCCTTTCATCATCAGCCACCGTGGGGACTCCGGGAGAATCCTGCGTGGCCAGCCCCTCTCTTATCTCATTGTTCTATGATGCCCAGAGACCCCTGCTGGCCCTCTCGTGGCCTCATCTGTGGCCATCCTGTGCCAGCATGAGGTGATTCAGATGTCAGGGCCTTGAAGGCCACCACTGACCTTGAGCCCTCTGCTCCTCCCCGGCAGTCAGCCCTTCCCCTGTCTAAGCCTCAAATGGCCTCCACCGCTGCTAAGTGACACCCTGACCACTGGCTGCCTCTGTCTCCAGCCTCCTTGATTTGCCCTCGGTTATCACCGAGAGCTCTCTCCTTTTCTCTCTAGGGGGGCCATCCCTATCTGCTCAGGCACACTGAGGGCTCCGACCTCCATGCCACAGCCTCTTGTAGAGCTCCCATGCTTTTAGGTGGAATTTCTCCTGTTCCCTGTCTCCCCAACAGCCTGAGGAGTGTGAGGAGGCAGGATCCTGGGTCTGACCCCAGTGCCCAGCACTCTGCCTGGGTGAATGGAGGGGTGAGTGAAGGTCTCTACTCTGTCCCGTCTCTCCCCTGCCACATCTCTATTGCCTTTGACCTCAGAATAAGTCCTCTCTGTTTTTTCCCATCCTCTCAGGCTGTCAGAATCCACACAGATTGGCATAAAAAGCACTTATGTGTGAAAAATGGTGCTCAGTGCCCTTGTATATATAGTCTTGTTTAATCTTCATCCAAACCTGGACCTAGTATGATTATCCACATTTTACTCCCAGGCTTGAGGAGTAAAGGCTTGCCCAAGAGCACACAGGCAGAGCTATGTACTTGGGGACTGGTACAGCCTCAGTCCCCTAAGGTGGTATAACTTTTTGATAAAACTATGCCTGCTGATTTCTTACACCACCACTCCCTCCCTGACCACGATTCTGGCTGGTTGCCATAAACACACACTCAAGACACTAGAGACAACTTCATTCCTTATACCTGCCCTGCTCCTCCTCTCTCCCACCAGGGTTCAGCAATCAGTCATCATTTTCCACTCTAAGGCTGTGGAACTCTCCTAAAGAAAGTCATTAAACTGAGACTTCTTCAAAAAGATGGGGGATTGGCCTCATGTCCACTGAAAAAACAGGAACAAAAAAAGGATACCAACTCTCAAGGACAAACAGAATGGGAGGGAGGACACGATGGGAGAGATGTAACAAATGCACTGAAGAGGTCATGAACAGAATGTTGACATAAATATGGACAATAAAGATATTCTGATGAGGTCTCAGATGCAAATGAGGAACTATTAGAAACTGGAGAAATGGCAATCCTTGCTACAAAACGGCAAAGAACTTGGCTGAACTGTATTCATGCCCTAGTGTTTGTGAAAGAAGGAACTCGTAAGTGATGAAATAGGACATTTGGTGGAAGAAGTCTCTAAGCAAAGTGCTGAAGGTGCGGTATGGCTTCTCTTGACTACTTACAGTAAAATGTGAGAAGAAAGAAACAAATTAGAATTTATAATTAAAAGGGAAGCAGAACTTAAAGATTTGTCAAATGCTCATGTTAGCCATGTTGTTTATTCATTTTCCATGAATAACAAAGTGTGTTTGGGAGAAAACACCAAAGATGTGGCCAAGCTACTGTTTGGTAAGGAGGCTAGTACAAATCAGCAGAACTAACCATGGAGACACTAAAAGAATAACCCCAAAGATACATTAGAAATCATTGGTACTGCCCCTCCTATCACAGGCCCAGAGTGCCAAAGCCTAGGGGACATAACTATGTCAAAAGAGGGACCTTGAGCACCCATAGCACATTGGTGCTCATTGCTAACAGCCTACCAATAGAGGCTGGAAATCCAGTTCATGGAAGGGACAGGGTCTTGAATCTCTCCTCCTCACTCCCCATACAGCTCTCATCTACTCAAGCTAGGCAAAGGGGAGTTCAAGAGAACTCCTTAGATAGATGAGGGGACTGCCTTTTAAAAAGGACATCTACCATCCCACTTTGGCTGGAACTTGCTAATTCAGAAACATGGGGGCTTGCGCTGGTATTCCAGACAGTAAGAGAGATTATAGGAGAGTTAATATGTGTCACCTGGAGTTTGAGGGCCTACATAAACCCAGAGAATGATGCCCATCTCTCATCTGGGTATAATGAAGGCAGAAGGTTGAATGGAGCCGCCCACCACAACAGGGTGGAGGCTGGGGAACAGTGGGGTTTTTTGGCCAAGTGGACCCTGCTGTCTTAAAGGCACCCCATGTGCTGGGATGAGGAGACCTCTACACAAAGAGGCTGTGGGGTGAACTGCCAGGGACAGGAGCTGAGGGAGGTCACAAACAGAGCACTGGGAGCATTAGGAAATTCCAGTGCTCAGAAGACCCACGAATGGACCCAAGAGTGATGGCATTTGAATATCTACCCTACAGAGGACCCTGAGAGACTATAATAGCCCCTGCCATGTCAGTCTTTGGTCTATTTTATCTGATGTCCCTATCCCATGCCTAGAACCTGGAAAATCAGAACGAGGAGATAGGAAGAAGAACAATAGGTCAGAACAGACCTCATCATCCTTGGCCACTATCCTGAGCGAGGAGCCAAGAAAAAGCTGTGAATCTGATATAAGATTAAAGTTTTTAATTGAACTGGACTGAATGTTTTTTTTTTAAACAGGGTCTCACTCTTCTGCCCAGGCTGGAGTGCAGTGATGCAATCATAACTCACTGCAGCCATGATCTCCTGGGCTCAAGTGATCCTCCACCTCAGTCTCCCAAGTAGCTGGGACTACAAGTGTGTGCCACCAGGTCTGGCTAATTTTAAAATTTTGTGTAGAGGCAGGGTCTTGCTGTGTTGCCCAGGCTGGTCTCAAACTCCTAGCCTCAAGCGCTCCTCCCACCTCAGCCTCCCAAAGTGTTGGGATTACAGGCATGAGCCACTGCTTCCAGCTCCCATGCTGTTAACCCCATCCTTTATCATCCTTACTACACATGGTACAGTTAAAATGCAGGGGCTTTGGAGACGGCCCCTGAGTTCAAATCCCAGGTGCCCCACTTTCTAGCTGTGTGATGTTGGACAAGTTATTTCCACCCTCAGAAGCCTCAGTTCTCCCTCCTCCCCACCTCCCATGACATGGGAGTAGCATACTTCTTCTAGAGGGGTCAAGATTAAATATAATAATGTCAAGATTAAATATGATCATTGTTTCATGCAGAACTGCCTAACCCTTCGCACGTGAGTTCTTTCAGCTTCTTCTCACCTCCCTCTCGGCCTTCTCTTTTGTCCCTCTCTTTTCCCCATCTGCCCAAGGTTAGCTGTGGCATCTCACTTTTGTTCTCAACCCTTATTCCTCCAAGTTTTGCCCCATCAGTTGTCCTCTCCCAGCCTCAATCTCTTAGGTTCCTGCCTGTGACTCCCCTACATTCAAAACATCTGATACTCTTCCCTGACTCTTAGTTGCCCATGTAAATCATCCCTTTCTCCCTTTTTCTATGAAAGTCATCTCCTGGCTGAATTTCTTCTGCTCCTAGTCACTCCTTAACCCTCTGCCACTGCAGTGAAGCCACCTGAAGAAGGTCACCAAGGCTGGCAGACCCTTTCCCAGCCTCACCCCTCTTGCCTTCAACACTGACCCTTCCCTTGTCCTTAAACCCTCGGCCTTCAACACTCTTCCTCCTGGTGTTCTGACCACCTCTCTGACATCTCTTTGAGGGTCTTCTCTGGGTCGGGGAGGAGATTAATGCTGAGGTTCAGAGGCTCTGCCCTTGGTGCCTTCCTATCTCATCCCATCCACAGGCACTTTCTCCCAGGGGAAATCCCACCCATTCCCACAGTTTCAAGGACCCTCCACTCTCATCGACATCCAGCCCATCAGACCCAGCCCTGTACATGCCCTGTACTCGCTTGCTCACCAGATATAGGAGATGAGGGGGACCGCAAGTACCCCACCCACCAGAAACAGCAGCCGCCAGTGGGGAAGACTGTAGGCGATCCCCGTCAGCAACATGGCCCCAACAGCGAAAAAGCAGTGTTCCAGGATAATGGCGTGGGCCCGGTGCTCGCCCACTAACCACTCAGTGGCTGTGCAGAAGCCAAGAGGACAAAACCATGGTCACTTCAGGGTCCCCAGGGCTGCCCTTGCATTCAGCCTTCCTGGGTATCCCCACCTTCTCTGGACAGTTGAGATCAGGCAAAGCTGCTTCTGCTTGTCTCTGCACTGGGTCCAGAGACAGCCCCTCAGAGCCTGGTACAGCACTTCTGTTCCCACCAGGGCACACCCTTGTCTCCTAATCATACACACAGCTTCCTTCCCACTCCACCTGGCTGCTCCCTCTGTACACCCGCTGTCTGACCATGTGCCTCTCATAGAAAAGACACAATACCAGACACGTGGCCTGACACATGGTCAGGGAAGGAACCACTGTCCTTGTCTTTGTTCTGAGTGTATTCGTGCTTTGGCCACCTAGGCCTAAGGATCCCAATGAGAAGAGGTTCTCCTGCCAGGAAACCCCGAGCAACTAGGCAGCTGCAGCTATAAGGCTGCACTGCGTGCTTTAGTATCTCATAGGCCTGGGTTGAAGTCCCAGCTTCTTCACTTAGTTGCTGTGTGACCCTGTGCAAGTTGGTTAACTTCCCTGAGGCTCAAGAGTCCTCCTCAGCTGAAGGAGTAATAGAATACTGCCTGCTGAAGAGAGTCGCATCAGGAGGAAATGAGACAATGCATATAAAGGGCTTAGCAGCTGCCTGGCTCTTCTTAGCAGCTATCTGGTTCTTTCTTCTTCTTCTCCTTCTCTTTCTTCTTCTCCTCCTCCTCCACCTCCTCCTCCTGCTCCTTTTTTCTTTTCTTCTTCTTTCTTCTTTCCTTCTTCTTCTTCTTCTCCTCCTCCTCCTCCTCCTTCTCCTCCTTCTTCTTCTTCTTTTTTATTTTTTGCATGGCCTTTCTTAAGGTCTCAGTAAATGTAACACATGGGGCTTGGGGGTATGCAAGGAGTGTGCGGTGGAAGATGTGGGGTATGAGGGAGTTAGGAAGGAGATGAAGGTGGAAGAGCAGTCAGAGTACTGATTCTCTGGCATCTCCAGGCAGCCAGGAATGGAGATCCTTTCCCCTTCTGCCTGTCCAATTAGGCCCCTGACTCTGTGTCCTGTGGGCTCCCAGCAGGTGCCCACGCCACCACACACCTGCCACGCCCTCTTGCAGCCATGCCACGCCCCCTTGCCATCTGGCTATGACGTCACGCCCCCTGCCACTACTTCCCCTTGTCACCCGCCTATGCCACCATGTCCCTGTGCCACCCCGCCCTGCCCCATTGAGGCCCAGTCTCACCCAAAGAAATGCTGCTGATGGAGTAGCCCACCACTGACTGCGAGATGCCAAAGCGAAATAACAAATACAGGTGAAAGCTGTTCACGAAGGCTGTCCCAAAGCCGAAGATGATCAGCCCCAGCAGTGACAGCAGGATGGCAGGGTAGCGGCCCATCCTACAGGCGTCAAAGGGAGGCTGCACCAAGCGCACGGATCTCCCTGTCCCTGGCTGGCTCCAGCCTGATATACCTGGGCCAGGCCCTGAGCCATCCATGGGTCCCTGGAGAACCCTTATCCTCACCTCCCTCAGCCTGACACACTCCAACCCTGAATGCCCATGAGGAGGAGGTGGGATGGCTCGGGGGCCAGCAGAACCTCCTGCGGACTCACTTGTCAGTTATGAGCCCGAAGATGAGAGAGCCTATCAGGATTCCTGCCATGAACATGATATGTGCAGTGTCCTTCTTCGTCTCCGCGTCACATACCAAGTCAAACTGTGGGTCAGGCACAGGGATTGGTCATGGGTGCCCACCTTTGGGTCCAGAGACTGAGCCTCATCCCAGGGTGGGACCTATAGGCCAAGGAGACCTGGGGTAGGGGCAGGTAACTGTGTGCGGCGTGCCTCAGCTGTTGCCTCTGCTCTGCTACCTCTGCAACCCCTCCAGCACCTGCTCCACCCTGAGAGCTGGGCCTGGAGAGAGTGACAAGAGGCACAGGCCAAGATGTGTGGCGGGGGCAGGGGGTAACTGAGCAAGGGCAGGAATCAGTGCAGACCCTTTCCCAAAGGCAGATGCCAGGCCCATCCTGCAGATTCATGCTAGTGTGGTCTGTGTTATAAAGGGCCTAGATTGCAGCTCGGGTTGGGAAGCCCCGTAAGAGATGCCTCAAAGCTGCTTCTTTCCCTGAGCCCTACTTTTTATGAGTTCTAAGGTCAGAGCCACAACTACAGGAGCGATTTCTTGGACAGATGGAAGGAAACCCTGCCGTGCAGTACCCATCTCTACCCCAAATGTACTCTACAGATAGGCAGGGCCAGCACTGGGCAACAGGAATCCTAATTTTCTGCCCAGGCCCTGCCTCTGCAGGGTGACTTCAGGCCAATGGCTTCCCATCTCTGAGCCTCGGTTTCCCCACCTGTTCAGTGAGGGTGGGAGGCACAACTCTGAGCCTGTAGGGAAATCTAGATGTGTATAAGAGACAGCTTGCCTTCAACACTGACCCTTCCCTTGTCCTTAAACCCTCGGCCTTCAACACTCTTCCTCCTGGTGTTCTGACCACCTCTCTGACATCTCTTTG
>NW_012106419.1:1274867-1279765 GCF_000951045.1 Mandrillus leucophaeus
CGTGCAGTACCCATCTCTACCCCAAATGTACTCTACAGATAGGCAGGGCCAGCACTGGGCAACAGGAATCCTAATTTTCTGCCCAGGCCCTGCCTCTGCAGGGTGACTTCAGGCCAATGGCTTCCCATCTCTGAGCCTCGGTTTCCCCACCTGTTCAGTGAGGGTGGGAGGCACAACTCTGAGCCTGTAGGGTAGTTACAGACAACCCATGACACGACATACCTCATTGACCAGCGATCTCTTCTTAGCGTCAGGATAGATCCACCCATCTTGGCATTTGTCTGTGTCATTGAGGCCAAAGTGGATGATAGAATCCAGATTCCAAGGCACAGGAAGGTACATGAGGCACATCAGGAAACTGCCATTGGGTCCTCGGGGTATGGTCAGATTCAGCTGCTCAGCTTCAGACAGGTTGGGGCCCACTGCCAGGATCCAGCTGGTGTTGCAATAGGGCTTTTGGGCTGTGAACACGAAGTAGCCAGCAAACATGAAGAAGGCTGACATGATGCTGGGGATAAAGGTGAGGACCACTAGCCTCTGCTGGAATGTGCCAAACTCCCCCACCGCATCCAGGAGGTTGGCAAACTTGTCATCCTGCTTGGTGTGGTCAGTCCTCAATCTGCGTAACAGCATCTCCAGAGACCAGGAATGTGGATGCCCTGCTGCCTCATGCTGGCTCAAGTTGCTGGAAGCATCCTGGGATCTGAGCTCTTCCTTGACGTTCTCTTCTCCTGCCATCTGTCCAAAGAAAGGGTGCAGCTCAGTCTCTGCTGACACCAGTTCCTGAACATCGGAGACCAGCATGGGAGCCACTGACCAGGAACTGGCCTCTGGCTGGAAGCAATATGGATTCCAACCTTGATATTCTCAGTAGCTCCCTCCCTTGCTTTCTTAGTTAACTTGATTTATTCCCCACTGGCCCAACCATCCTGGAGTTTTAGTGTAATTAAGATTTTTAATGTTTTAGAAAATGCTGTGCTTCTGTTGTCATGAAGGTCTGACTAATTCTGAGGAACTCTCCTACAACTTCCCCATAACTCAGACTTCTTGTTTACACACACACTGAGACACCAATGGTCTGGCAAAAGGTAGGAGAGGTCTCCAGGGACCTTTTCTTCAAAATGAAACAAAGATCTGCATCGGCAGTGGCCAGGAGCTGGGCCCGAGGTGGGGGGCTAGAAGCCTAGGCCACAGAGATGGGGCGCCAAGGCTGGTGCGGTGGTGAGGTGGTACAGCATGGAGCCAAACTGGAAAGGCAGATGGGCGGAAGGAGGAAGGTGAACAGTACTGACTGTGAGCATATTACCTTGCAACAGCAGCGAGGAGGGGAAACTAAGCTTAAAACTCTGTTTTGAGCCAAAACTCTCAGAAGGGGTAACAGTTCCTGGTGCAGGGCACCCCTTGGCTCAGAGCAGAGGCAGAAGCGAGCCTTCTCTGAAGGAAAATTTCTTCAAGTTGATTCTGCAAGACTCTCACGGATGTATATCAAACAAAGAGATTACAGCTTGAGAAGACAAGCCACTCTAGGAGTCAACAGAACCCAGAAACCACAGACTTTTAGACTGCAGATGTTGAAACTGTCAGATACAAAATTTAGAACAGCTATCGTATGAATTTTTTAAGGATTTAAAGGTTATAATTACAAAAATGAACTTACAACAATCAGGAAAAAGCAGACAGTTTTGGAAGGAAGATTAGAAACTTTCAAAAATGAAAGCTTGTTGAATGACAAGTTGATGTTGAGATAAAAACACTAAGAGGAAAGTTAAACAGATTTGACACAAAGAATCAGTGAACTGGAATAAACTGCTGAAATGTGAGAGAGCGGTAAAGAGACTTGGTAGATAGAAGATTGAACGTGTATCGAATTGGAACTCCACAAGGAAAAATGGAGATGAAATAAAAATAATACGTTTTCTAAAACTTTTAAAACAAATTCTTAGATCCAGGAAACACAACTTATCTCAGCCAAGATAAATATAAAAGAAAACCATGGCTAGACACATTGCTGTGAAGCTGCAGGGCACCAATGACAAAGAAAAGATCTTGAAAATCAGCTGGAGAGAAGACAGGCCACTGACTAATGAACAGCCTCAGCAGTCTCCTGTTAGAAGCAGGCGCAGGCCGGTAGATCACTTGAGCCCAGGGGTTCAAGACCAGCCTAGACAATATAGTGAAACCCCGTCTCTACAAGAATATACAAAAAAAATTAGCCAGGCTTGGTGGCATGTGCCTGTAGTCGCAGCTACTCAGGAGGCTGGGAGGTTGAGGCTGCAGTGAGCCATGATCACGCCACCGCACTCCAGCCTGGGTAACAGAGAGAGACCCTGTCTCAAAAAAAAAAGAAAAAAAGAAGATGAAAGTTAAGCAACAAGGAAACCAGGAGAGCGAAGAATATTTTCAAAACGTGGATGGAAAATTATAGACCACATAGAATTGTATACCCAGCAAAATTGTCTGTCAAGAACTAGGGTAAAATAAATATAATTATAGAGATAATCAGAAATTAAGAGAACACACAGCAAGAGACCTGATTTGATTGAACGTTTAGAAGATACAAAGGGTGCTGGCTTTGGCAGCACGTGTACTAAAATTGGAACGATGTAGAGAAGATTAGCATGACCTCTGCACAAGGATGACACAAATTTGTAAAGTGTTCCATATTTAAATAAATAAAGACTAGAAGGAAAATGATCTCTGGAGGACAGCCGGAGATGCAATAATGAGTGGCAAAAATGGGAAAAATGTAAGCAAATTCACATATTGATTGTAGTAAATAAATGCAATCATTGAGATTGTATTGAATCGATAGTAGAGAAGAATTTATATCTTAAGAAAAATATTGAGTCTTCTAACCCATGAGGATGGAATGAAGATAGATATAGAGATGATAGAGATAGTGATAGCTCCATATGTTTTTGAGTTAAAAAGTTAAAGAAGAAATCATGGTGGGAGTTTAAAAAGATTTATAAATGAATGATAGTAAGAACCATAACATATCAAAACTTATGGGTGGTATAAAAAGTGGTACTTGTAGGAAGTTTATAGCTTTAAGTGCTTTATAATAGAAAATCAGAAAGACTGAAAATTAATCTACTAAACAACCGTCATAAGTGGGAAAAAACACAAAAGAATAAATCTAAAGAAAGTGAAGGAAGAAGGTAGTAAAGTTAAGACAAAAATAAAGGAACTAGAAACAAAAGTATAAGAAAAGGAATCAATAAAGTTCAAAATTAGTTCCTTGAATAGATTAATAAGACAGACAAACCTTTAGTGAAATTATGTAAAAAAATAAAATAAAAAAGACAGAAGATACAAATAAGTCTTTTATATATGCAAAAAGGAATATACAGATATAGCAAGACTGAAAATATAATTGGATATGAACATCAACTTTATGCCAATGAATTTAAAAACTTAGGTGAATTAAATTTCTAAAACAAAATTACTCAAAACAGATTTAAGAATAAATAGAAAGTCTTAAAAGTTCTATAATGACTAAATTAAAGTAGAAGTAAAAAAATCTTCCAATAAAGGAAGTCCAATTTATTTAAATTTTTTTTCAGAGAACAGGCAAAGATATATACTCCCAAAGATTTTTAACTTTGATAGCACAACTAGAAAATTACAGTACAAAAAGGAAATGACAGATACATTTCATTCATAAAAATGGATGCAAAAAACTCTAAATACAATGTTAGTAAATCAAATTTAATGGTGCATTAAGAGAAAATATATCACAGTAAATACAGTTTTATCTTTGAGACAGTGTCTCACTTGGTCACCTAGGCTAGGATGCGGTGGCACAATCTCGGCTCACAGCAGCCTTGACCTCCCAGGCGCAAGCAATCTTCCCACCTCAGCCTCCTTGAGTAGCTGAGACTACAGGTGCACCCACCACACTCAGCTAATTTTTATATTTTTTGTAGAGATGAGGTCTTGTTATGTTGCCCAGGTTGGTCTGGAACTCCTGAGCTCAAACAATCTGCCTGTCTTGGCAATCTGCCACCATGCACGGCCAGTTAAAAACAGTTTTAACCAGAAATGCAAAGATGGTTTTACTATTAGAAAATATAAATATATATATATACATATACATATATATATACTTTTTTTTTGAAACAGAGTCTCACTCTTGTTGCCCAGGCTGGAGTGCAGTGGTATCATGTCAGCTCACTGCAACCTCCGCCTCCTGGGTTCAAGCAATTCTCCTGCCTCAGCCTCCTGAGTAGCTGGGATTACAGGCGTGTGCCACCACGCCTGGCTAATTTTTGTATTTTTTAGTAGAGACAGGGTTTCACCATGTTGGCCAGGTTGGTCGAGACCTCGAGCTGATCCGCCCGCCCTGGCCTCCCAAAGTGCTGGGATTACAGCCTCCTGAGCCACTACGCCTGGCCTAGACAATATATAAATACTTATATTTATACAAGTAATAAATCAATACTTAACAGATCAATGGAGAAAACCATATAATCATGTTTATAGATGCAGAAAATACATTTGGTAAAATTCAACAATTTGTGATTTTTAAAGAAAAATCCTAAGTGAGAAATTATTTGATTTAATAACAAAAAAAACTATCTCTCCCCCCAACAACAACAACAAAATCCTAAAAAGGAAACATTAAAAGTATCCCTTTTAAAATCAGAGGGAAGACAAAGATGCTCACAATTACTTATTTGACATTATACTGGTGGCCCTAGCCAGTGCAATGAGATAAGAAAGAGAAATTAAAGGCATAAAGATTGAAAAGAAAATAAAACCCCAAAGAATCTACAGAGAATTAGAAACAATAGGAGAGCTTAGCAAGGTAGCTGCATATAATGTGAATATATAAAAGTCAGTTGCATTTCTCCCAAAACAATTAGAAAATATAATTTGTAAAAGTATTCCATTCA
>NW_012106419.1:1279815-1328443 GCF_000951045.1 Mandrillus leucophaeus
CTTCTAACCCATGAGGATGGAATGAAGATAGATATAGAGATGATAGAGATAGTGATAGCTCCATATGTTTTTGAGTTAAAAAGTTAAAGAAGAAATCATGGTGGGAGTTTAAAAAGATTTATAAATGAATGATAGTAAGAACCATAACATATCAAAACTTATGGGTGGTATAAAAAGTGGTACTTGTAGGAAGTTTATAGCTTTAAGTGCTTTATAATAGAAAATCAGAAAGACTGAAAATTAATCTACTAAACAACCGTCATAAGTGGGAAAAAACACAAAAGAATAAATCTAAAGAAAGTGAAGGAAGAAGGTAGTAAAGTTAAGACAAAAATAAAGGAACTAGAAACAAAAGTATAAGAAAAGGAATCAATAAAGTTCAAAATTAGTTCCTTGAATAGATTAATAAGACAGACAAACCTTTAGTGAAATTATGTAAAAAAATAAAATAAAAAAGACAGAAGATACAAATAAGTCTTTTATATATGCAAAAAGGAATATACAGATATAGCAAGACTGAAAATATAATTGGATATGAACATCAACTTTATGCCAATGAATTTAAAAACTTAGGTGAATTAAATTTCTAAAACAAAATTACTCAAAACAGATTTAAGAATAAATAGAAAGTCTTAAAAGTTCTATAATGACTAAATTAAAGTAGAAGTAAAAAAATCTTCCAATAAAGGAAGTCCAATTTATTTAAATTTTTTTTCAGAGAACAGGCAAAGATATATACTCCCAAAGATTTTTAACTTTGATAGCACAACTAGAAAATTACAGTACAAAAAGGAAATGACAGATACATTTCATTCATAAAAATGGATGCAAAAAACTCTAAATACAATGTTAGTAAATCAAATTTAATGGTGCATTAAGAGAAAATATATCACAGTAAATACAGTTTTATCTTTGAGACAGTGTCTCACTTGGTCACCTAGGCTAGGATGCGGTGGCACAATCTCGGCTCACAGCAGCCTTGACCTCCCAGGCGCAAGCAATCTTCCCACCTCAGCCTCCTTGAGTAGCTGAGACTACAGGTGCACCCACCACACTCAGCTAATTTTTATATTTTTTGTAGAGATGAGGTCTTGTTATGTTGCCCAGGTTGGTCTGGAACTCCTGAGCTCAAACAATCTGCCTGTCTTGGCAATCTGCCACCATGCACGGCCAGTTAAAAACAGTTTTAACCAGAAATGCAAAGATGGTTTTACTATTAGAAAATATAAATATATATATATACATATACATATATATATACTTTTTTTTTGAAACAGAGTCTCACTCTTGTTGCCCAGGCTGGAGTGCAGTGGTATCATGTCAGCTCACTGCAACCTCCGCCTCCTGGGTTCAAGCAATTCTCCTGCCTCAGCCTCCTGAGTAGCTGGGATTACAGGCGTGTGCCACCACGCCTGGCTAATTTTTGTATTTTTTAGTAGAGACAGGGTTTCACCATGTTGGCCAGGTTGGTCGAGACCTCGAGCTGATCCGCCCGCCCTGGCCTCCCAAAGTGCTGGGATTACAGCCTCCTGAGCCACTACGCCTGGCCTAGACAATATATAAATACTTATATTTATACAAGTAATAAATCAATACTTAACAGATCAATGGAGAAAACCATATAATCATGTTTATAGATGCAGAAAATACATTTGGTAAAATTCAACAATTTGTGATTTTTAAAGAAAAATCCTAAGTGAGAAATTATTTGATTTAATAACAAAAAAAACTATCTCTCCCCCCAACAACAACAACAAAATCCTAAAAAGGAAACATTAAAAGTATCCCTTTTAAAATCAGAGGGAAGACAAAGATGCTCACAATTACTTATTTGACATTATACTGGTGGCCCTAGCCAGTGCAATGAGATAAGAAAGAGAAATTAAAGGCGTAAAGATTGAAAAGAAAATAAAACCCCAAAGAATCTACAGAGAATTAGAAACAATAGGAGAGCTTAGCAAGGTAGCTGCATATAATGTGAATATATAAAAGTCAGTTGCATTTCTCCCAAAACAATTAGAAAATATAATTTGTAAAAGTATTCCATTCAATAAAAAAAATTCAAACTCACTCAAAATTTGCGGAAATGCTAATTACAGCAATACTGTGATAACGTTTCTCACCTATCACATGGGCGCATTTTGTTGATGAGGCTGTGGGGAAACAAGTTCTTTCGTACATTGCTGATGGGAGTGCAAACTGGCACAACCTTTCTGAAGGACAATTCGGTAATACCTGATATTAAAGAACGAATTAACCCAGACACCCTGATTTGTTTACGTCTTGCACATGTTAAGAAAGGACTACTTGAGTGATTAGTCTTTGGCTGGCTTCTGGAATTGAACTTTTGGAGTGTTCCCTCTGCTACCATTAAGAGTGTTTGGGGCCAGGTGCAGTGGCTCATGCCTAAAATCCCAGCATTTGGGGAGGCTGAGGGGGGAGAATTGCTTGAGGCCAGGGGTTCAAGACCAGCCTAGGCAACATAGCGAGACCCACCCCGCATCTCTAAAGAAACAAACAAACAAAAATTAGCCAGGCATGGTGGAGTACACTTGTAGTCCTAGCCCCTTGGGAGGTTGAGCCACTCCTGATAGCTTGAGCCCAGGAGTTTAAGGCTGCAGTGTGCAAGACCTTATCTCTAAAAACATGTTTTAAAAGAGTGTTTGGCATGCTTGGAACCTTGAACCACATTGTACCAGCTTGTCTAGATAGCTTGTGCCTTATGTTGAACATCTTTCCTTCTTGGGGTCTGAAATTGGGCAATGCAGTTTCAGTCATGGAAGTTTTAGTCATGAAGGCACTGTGTGGCTTCACGTTCAATCCCCAATAACAATGCTGGGCTCTTAGGCTCAGGGAGATTCCCTGGCAGAAAAGACTTCACACATGTTGCTGCAGTTCATTGTTGGGGGAGTAAGGGCATCCCATGTACTTTCATTGGGAGAAGATGGGAAGATTGTACCCAGTATCATCTAGACTCCACCCACTGTGCCTTTTCCCTTTATTGACCCTGCATTGTACCCATTTGTTGTAATAAGTTGTAGCAGTGTGTATAACATTATTATTTTTTTTTTTTGAGATGAAGTCTCGCTGTGTTCCCCAGGCTGGAGTGCAGTGGTGTGAACTTGGCTCACTTCAACCTCCACCTCCCAGGTTCAAGTAATGCTCCTGCCTCAGGCTCCCAAGTAGCTGGGACAACAGGTGCACACCACCACACCCAGCTAATTTTTGTATTTTTGGTAGATATAGAGTTTTACCATATTGGCTAGGGTGGTCTTGAACTCCTGATCTTAGGTGATCCTCCCACCTTGGCCTCCCAAAATGCTGGGATTACAGGCGTGAGCCACTGCACCCGGCCCTAGAATAACTTTTGAGGCCCATAAATGCTTCTGGTGAATTGCAGAGCCTGGGGGCAGTCTTACAGACCACTGATACACCTAAAAAACTATGTAGACACTTGCTTTTTGATTTAGCAATCCCACTTTGGGAATTTACCCTGGAAATACTCTTCCGACAGTAAGAAAATACGTATGTACAAGGTTATTCACACTGCAGCATTGATTGTATTGCAAAATATTGGGAAAAAACTAAATATCCATATACATAGGAGACTGGCTGAATAAACAGTGGTATAGCCACTCAGTGCAATACAAGAACTGGCGTGGTGCCTCACACCTGTAATCCCGGCACTTTGGGAGGCTGAGGCAAGAGGATTGCTTGAGCCCAGGAGTTCAACACCAGCCTGGTCAACAAAATAAGACCCCATCTCTACAAAATATAAAATAATTAACCAGGTGTAGTGATGCATGCTGTTAGTCCCAGCTACATGGTAGGCTAAAACAGGAGGGTCACTTGAGCCCAGGAGATTGAAGCTGCCGTAAGCTATGAATGCTCCACTGTACTCCAGCCTGGGTAACAGGGTAAGACCATCTCAAAAATAAAAAAGTGACATTATGCAACTGTAAAAAAGAATTAGGAAAATGTCTATTCATTGATATGGAATGATTTCCAGACCATATTGGTAAGTGAAGAAAGCAAAATGCTTGAGTATCTCTAGTAAGCTGCTCTTCATGTAATAAAAGGGATATAAGAATATACATGTATTGCTCAATTTGTGAAAAAAATACAGGAGAACAAGTCACAAACTAATGAGACTAATTACCTCTGAGGGTGAGTGGGTGGGAATGGGTGAAAAGAATGAGGGAACGGAATGGGATAGACGGGATGGGAGGGGAGGGACCATTCTCTGAGTATAGCTTTTTGTGTAATTCTGATTTTACAACCTTAGTAAGGTTTCACATACACCCCATCCCCAAATAGGTAATTAAAACCAACCTGTACAAAGAAGTAATCCAACAGCAGCAAATAAACCTAATGTGATACAAATAAACATCATAACTGCATTGAAGAGGATGGGGAAGAAAAGGACTAATCTAAGTAACCGAAAAATAGCATATTGACTACATATTGTAAAGCTAAAGATGAAAAGAACTGTACACAAATATTGTTATCCTAGTTAGTGAATTTGTTTTTCACAGAGATGGATTTGCAGTTCTGAAACTGTGTGTATACTATATTTAAGTAAATAAGTAACTATATTGTAGATAATAAGAGCTAGGTTTTTGTCAGAGAAAGGAGTTACAACAAAGGACAGGGGAAACTGGGCGCGGTGGCTCATACCTGTAATCTCAGCACTTTGGAGGCCAAGGCAGGTGGATCACCTGAGGTCAGGAGTTCAAAACCAGCCTAGCCAACATGGTGAAACCCCGTCTCTACTAAAAAATACAAAAATTAGCTGGATATGGTGGCACCTGCCTATAATCCCAGCTACTCCAGAGTCTGAGGCAGGAGAATTGCTTGAACCCAGGAGGCGGAGGTTGCAGTGAGCTGAGATGGCACCACTGCACTCCAGCCTGGGTGACAGAGCAAGACTCTGTCTAAAACACATGCGCGTGCGCGCGCGCGCACACACACACACACACACACAAAAGACAGGGAAGACTAGAATGAAGACTGTGGTGTTGGATTGGAACCAAAGATACCAGAATGAACTCATGATTGATAGATAGATAGATAAATAGATAGATAGATAGGTGTCTATTTTCTATTTTCTAGCTCTGTCCACTAGATGGCCTAGAAAAAATAACAACTTAGTAGCAATGAGCACACCTAGTACTTAGATCTTGGTTCCTAAATAAAAGAATCAGGGTTCGTTGGAGAAATGGTTGATTCCACCGTTGGAGCAGGGACAGTACAAGATGGTTATAAAATATCTTAGTGGTGCCAGAAAGCAAGAAAGCACCCTAAAATGATGGAGGCACATCAAAAGAACACAGGAGCCAAACTGAAGGCGTCCTCAGTGGACAAATCTGGGACAATTTTAGCAACAAAATAAATAATGATAGTAATAGGTTATAACCCATAGAATAAATATGAGTTCATAATGATATAAATAAATAAATGACTAAATAAGTCGTATCAAAGGGAGAGCTCTTCCTTACTGAAGAATCCCACAGTAATAAGTGTAGAAAAAAAGATGAAAACACAAAAATCACCATTTGGCAAGCACCAGTTATAACTGTTACAGGCAAGAATCATTGATGAATATTAAAATTAGAGGATGAAGTTATGAGAAACAGATATTTACATAATATCAAAGTGTGTCTCACCATAAGATACTTATCATTTACAAAGGGGAAAATAATAACTTCATAGTGAAGAAATTTGGCAGACACCATTTTAACCAAGTAATCAAAATTAAAATCACCAGTAAGGGGATGTGATGACATCATACACCCCTGCATATGATGTACTAGGGGCACAACAGCACTTCTGAAGTATTCTTGCCAGAAATACATGCCTTAATATAATCATAAGAAAACACCAAACAAGGGTGCATGGGGAAGGGAGAGCATCAGGAAGAATAGCTAATGGATGCTGAGCTTAATACTTGGGTGATGGTTTGATCCGTGCAGCAAACCACCACAGGACACATTTACCTGTGTAACAAATCTGCACATCCTGCACATGTACCCCTGAACTTAAAATAAAAGTGGAAGAAAAATTTAAAAAAAAACAAAAAACACCACCAAACAGATTGAGGGGCATTCTACAAAATAACTGCCTAGTACTTTTCAAGTATTAAAGCATGAAGAAGGCTGAGGAACTTTCTGAGACTGTAGGAGACTAAGAAGACATTGAGAGACAGGACTAGCTGGATTTTCTAGGCCGAATAAGAATCCCTAAGCCTAGCTGGGAAGGTGACCGCATCCACTTAAACACGGGGCTTGCAACTTAGCCCACACCCAACTAAACAGGTGGTAAAAAGAGCTCACTAAAATGCTAATTAGACAAAAACAGGAGGTAAAGAATCATCTATCGCCTGAGAGCACAGCGGGAGGGACAATGATCAGGATATAAACCCAGGCATTCAAGCCAGCAACGGCTACCCACTTTGGGTCCCCTCCCATTTTATGGGAGCTCTGTTTTCACTCTATAAAATCTTACAACTGCACAATCTACTGGTCCATGTTTGTTACCGCTCGAGCTGAGCTTTCACTCGCTGTCCACCACTGCTGTTTGTCGTCGTCACAGACCCACCGCTGACTTCCACCCCTCTGGATCCGGCAGGGTGTCTGCTGTGCTCCTGATCCAGTGAGGTGCCCATTGCGGCTCCGGATTGGGCTAAAGGCTTGCCATTGTTCCTGCAAGGCTAAGTGCTTGGATTCATGCTAATCGAACTGAACACTAGTCGCTGGGTTCCATGGCTCTCTTCCGTGACCCACAGCTTCTAATAGAGCTGTAACACTCATTTCATGGCCCAAGATTCCATTCCTTGGAATCCGTGAGGCCAAGAACCCCAGGTCAGAGCACAAGAGGCTCGCTGCCATCTTGGAAGTGGCCCGCCACCATCTTGGGAGCTCTGGGAGCAAGGACCCCCCGTAACAATTTGGCAACCACAAAGGGACCTCCAAAGTGGTGAGTAATATTGGACCACTTTCACTTGCTATTCTGCCCTATCCTTCCTTAGAATTGGAGGAAAATACCGGGCACCTGTCAGCCAGTTAAAAATGATTAGCATAGCCACCAGACTTAAGAGTCAGGTGTGAGGCTGTCTGGGGAAGGGCTTTATAACAACCCCCAACCCTTCTGGGTTGGGAACATTGTTCTGCCTGGAACCAGCTTCCACTTTCAATTTTCCTGGAGAATCCTGGGGCTGACTAGAGGCAGAAAGTTATTGTCCCAAACTCCTGGCCTTACAGCCAGAAGTCTCTATTCAACAGTCGCCCATGCGTGCGCCCTACCTTTCCTTCTGACCCATACCTCCTGGGTCCCGACCACGACTTTTTTGAAAGTGTAGCCCCAAAATTCTCCTTACCTCTGAATCTACTTCCTCCCATCGCTGCCTCCTAGGTACTAATGGTTCAGACTTCCATTTCCTCTAGCAAGTTGTATCTCCAAAGGGATCTAAGGAAACTCTACACTGTATCCTTAGGTATCTAGGCTATAAACACAGGGAGTCTTGTCCCTGGTGTCCCTCCTGATTTAAGTATATAGCTCTCGACATGGGCAGTTATATGTGGGACCCGTTCCCCACCACCCTTGCCAGGGCCCCAAGTTTGTAAATGGCTAAGAGAAGAGAGAAAGAGAGACAGACAGAGAGATAGAGAGGAGAAAGAGGCAGAGAGAGAAAAAGGGAGTCAAAGAGAGAAAGAGAAAGATAGAAATAGTAAAAAAAAAAAAAAAAAAAAATTGTGTCCTATTCCTTTAAAAGCCAGGGTAAACTTAAACCTATAATTGATAATTGAAGGTCTTCTCTGTGACCCTGTAACACTCCAATACTACCTTGCTGTCAGTGTAAATAAGGATGTAGCCTGAAAACACTGAGACCACTAACAACCTGTAGCCTTCCTATCAAAAATCCTTAAACCAGTAACCCACAGATGGCCCAAATGCATTCAGTCTGTAGCAGCAACTTCTTTGCTAACAGAAGAAAGTAGAAAAGTAACTTTTAGAGGAAACCTCATTGTGAGCACATTTCACCAGTTCAGAATTATTCTAAGTCAAAAAAGCAAAAAGGTAGCTTACTAACTCAAAAATCTAAAAGTATGGGGCTATTCTGTTAGAAAAAGGTGATTTAACATTAACCACGGAAAATTCCCTTAACCCAGCAGGTTTCCTAACAGGGGATTTAAATCTTAATTACCATACAAAGATCCGACCACACCTAGGAGGAACTCCCTTCAGGACAGGTGATTGAGAAAAAACTACAATGGGTATTCAGTAATTGACAGGGAGACTCTTGTGGAAGCAGAGATAGGAGAATTGCCCAATAATTGGTCTGCTCAAACGTTGGAGCTGTTTGCATTCAGCCAAGCCTTAAAGTACTTACAGAATCAAAAAACTCTATCTCAATGCTGACTCGAAAAGTTACCTACACCCTCTCTGAAACGAATTTGCAAAAGAACTGTTTATGGGAATGCATCTTGATGAGGCAAACTGGGTTGTTATGAAATACTCAGGAACCCAGCCCAGCTCTAGGACTCACTCCTGAGCACAAAGGCAATGTTGGACGAGTTGGTAAAGGACCACTAGAATCCAGCAACCCAGACCCCTTTCTTTGTGGTCAAGAAAGGCGGGAAAACAGGTGCAGGACTGCTACATCAGTGAGCGTAACTAATCCGATAAGCAGAGGTCCATGGGTGGTTACGCACCCTGGAAAGGAATAAACATTAGGAACATAGAGGATGCTCTAGGACTAATGCTCATCGGAAAATGACTGGGGGTGCTGACATCCCTATGTTCTTTTTTCAGATGGGAAACATTCCCACCAAGGCAAAAACACCCCTAAGTTGTATTCTGGAGAATTAGGACCAATCTGACCCTCAGATACTAAGAAAGAAACGACATATTCTTCTGCAGTACCGCCTGGCCACAATATCCTCTTCAAGGGGGAGAAACCTGGCCTCCTGAGGAAAGCATAAATTATAACACCACCTTACAGCTAGACCCTTTTGTAGAAAAGAAGGCAAATGGAGTGAGGTGCGATATGTACAAACTTTCTTTTCATTAAGAGACAACTCACAATTATGTCAAAAGTGTGATTTAGGCCCTACAGGAAACCTCAGAGTCTACCTCCCTACCCTGGTGTCACCCCGACTCCTTCCCCAACTCATAAGGACCCCCGTTCAACCCAAACGGTCCAAAAGGAGGTAGACAAGGGGTAAACAATGAACCCAAGAGTGCCAATATTCCCCGATTATGCCCCCTCCAAGCAGTAGGAGGAGGAGAATTCAGCCCAGCCAGAGCGCATGTACCTTTTTCTCTCTCAGAATTAAAGCAAATTAAAATAGACCTAGGTAAATTCTAAGATAACCCTGATGGCTATATTGATGTTTTACAAGGGTTAGGACAATCCTTTGATCTGACATGGAGAGAAATAATGTTACTGCTAAAACAGACACTAACCCCAAATGAGAGATAGGATGACAACAGAGGAAAGAACAATTCCCCACAGGCCAGCAGGCAGTTCCCATTGTAGACCATCACTGGGACACAGGATCCGAACATGGAAATTGGTGCTGCAGACATTTGCTAACTTGCGTGCCAGAAGGACTAAGGAAAACTAGAAAGAAGCCTATGAATTATCAAATGATGTCCACTGTAACACAGAGAAAGGAAGAAAATCCCACTGCCTTTCTGGAGAGACTAAGGGAGGCATTGAGGAAGCATACCTCCCTGTCACCTGACTCTATTGAAGGCCAACTAATCTTAAAGGATAAGTTTATCACTCAGTCAGCTGCAGACATTAGAAAAAAATTTCAAAAGTCCATCTTAGGCCCGGAGCAAAACTTGGAAACCCTATTGAACTTGGCAACCTTGGTTTTTTATAATAGAGATCAGGAGGAGCAGGCAGAATGGGACAAATGGGATAAAAAAAGGCCACCGCTTTAGTCATGGCCCTCAGGCAAGCAGACTTTGGAGGCTCTGGAAAAGGGAAAACCTGGGCAAATCGAATGCCTAATAGTGCTTGCTTCCAGTGCAGTCTACAAGGACACTTTAAAAAAGATTGTCCAAATAGAAATAAGCCGCCTCAGCACTATTCACAATAGCAAAGACTTGGAACCAACTCAAATGTCCATCAATAACAGACTGGATTAAGAAAATGTGGCACATAGACACCATAGAATACTATGCAGCCATAAAAAAAGGATGAGTTCATGTCCTTTGCAGGGACATGGATGAAGCTGGAAACCATCATTCTCAGCAAACTATCACAAGGACAAAAAACCAAACACTGCATGTTCTCACTCATAGGTGGGAATTGAACAATGAGAACACTAGGACACAGGAAGGGGAACATCACACACCGGGGCCTATTGTGGGGAGGGGGTAGGAAGAGGGATAGCATTAGGAGATATACCTAATGTAAATGACGAGTTAATGGGTGCAGCACACCAACATGGCACATGTATACATATGTAACAAACCTGCACGTTGTGCACATGTAGCCTAGAACTTAAAGCATAATAATAAAATAAAATACTTTAGAACAAAACACACAAACAAAATATTATGTATATTTTCAAAAGCTGTATTGGCTCATAATTGCCCATAACTTGTCAGTTTTGATCATCCAAACTCCATTTACCATTTCAAATAGAACCGCAATTTTCTTTCTTGCTCCCTAGTAAATGATCTATACTTCCACAATTGGATTCTATCTTCTGGGGATTTAAATATTGAAACTGTTATGCAAGGATAGAAGAAACACCACTGATCGTACAAAGTGGCAGCATCCAGTCTGTGTTGTTATGGATCTCTTCCTGGAATTTCTGATTCTTGGGTCCCCAAAATGCCTTGATTGCAATTAATTTTCAAACCTTGCTGTCTAACCTTTTCAGTAATTCTATAACGCCCTTAGGTTTTCAACAAATTCACTTATTGTTTAAGTTAGCCAAAATGAGTTTCACTCGCTTGGAAAGATCCAAACTGATACAGATATCGGTACAAAAATGAGAATGGATAATGTCTAGGGAATTGTAGGGTGTTGGGGACTGTGCTGTTGAGACGGGGTAGAAGAGAAATACTTTCCATTAATACATGCATATATGATTCCAGGATAGAAAATTTGGAGTCTTATGACAAAATAGTCAATTAAATATTTACTTATTATGATCTAGAACAATGTCTTACTGAGAGTAAGTTTCAGGAGGAAAAAGTTGTGGGCACCATAAAATATTTTGAAAAGCACAAGAAATGTAAGTACCCCTCTGGTAGGGTGGCTGATTTCTATGACATTGCAAAAGAATGGCAGGCTTAAAACCCCAAACTACCAAATTAAAATATGAACCGATGCTCATGAAAAAGTAGGAATTCAACTGATTCTGTAGTTTAGCAACATATAGCCTAACTCTTTGCTGTTTGTTTGTGGTCATAAGGCAATGATCACAAAATCAGTACTCTTAAGAGGGGAGATGAAACAGGAAGGAATGACTCACTGCACCGTCTCCTATAAGGCCCTCTACACTGTCATTACCTAAGGAAGAAATTTTATTATTTGGAAGTTGCTCTTCTTCCCTGGCTTTAAAAAAAAAAGCTGTTGTTTCCTTGCGTGAGGAGGCTCCCTTATATGTGGTCATTATTCCTTTTCTGCCTTAAATTATTGTCATTAAACCAGTAACTAGAACCAGACTCAAGAATGCCAGGGTGTATATGTAAAATCAAACTTGTATAGAGAAGACTAACAAACCAAAAGAATGGCAAGAATTTGCTGGTTTATACTGTTATAAATCTGTTATTTTGGCCTTTGAGAGTACATGACCAAGGACGGCAAGGTAAATTTAGATTGGTCTGAATTTCTCAAAATCCAGATACTTTCCAAAAAAATACACCTACCATATGTCTTCTGAAACGCCAAGTATGTTCCTAAACTTTGTTAGTATTTTTTAATGAACCTAGACTTAACACTGAAATTTTCTAAAGAAATGTGACATTCCAGAAATCCTATGGCATACAGGCCAGAATTCAAAGGAATTTAAAAATAATAAAAATGGAGTTTTGCTTTAAAAAAAACAAAAATAAGCTGCCCCCTCGTCCATGCCCCTTATGTCACGGGAATCACTGGAAGGCCCATTGCCCCAGGGGACGAAGGTCCTGAGTCAGAACCACTAACCAGATGATCCAGCAGCAGGACTGAGGGTGCCCGGGACAAGTGCCAGCCCATGCCATCACCCTCACAGAGCCCCAGGTATGCTTGACCATTGGAGGCCAGGAGGTTAACTGTCTTCTGGACACTGGTGCGGCCTTCTCAGCCTTACTCTCCTGTCCTGGACAACTGTCCTCCAAAGCTGTCACTATCCGAGGGATCCTAGGGCAGCCAGTCACTGTCTGGTTGTAACTGGGGAACAACTTAGTGGCTGATACTTCTCCCAGCCACTAAGTTGTGACTGTGGAACTTTACTCTTTCACATGCTTTTCTAATTATGCCTGAAAGCTCCACTCCCTTGTTAGGGAGAGACATACTAGCAAAAGCAGGGGCCATTATACACCTGAACATAGGAGAAGGAACACCCATTTGTTGTCCCCTGCTTGAGGAAGGAATTAATCCTGAAGTCTGGGCAAGAGAAGGACAATATGGACGAGCAAAGAATGCCCATCCTGTTCAAGTTAAACTAAAGGATTCCGCCTCCTTTCCCCACCAAAGCAGTACCCCCTTAGAACCGAGGCCCAACAAGGACTCCAAAAGATTGTTAAGGACCTAAAAGCCCAAGGCCTAGTAAAACCAAGCAATAGCCCTTGCAATATTCCAATCTTAGGAGTACAGAAACCCAACGGACAGTGGAGGTTAGTGCAGGATCTCAGGATTATCAATGAGGCCATTGTTCCCCTATACCCAGCTGTACCTAACCCTTACACTCTGCTTTCCCAAATACCAGAGGAAGCAGAGTGGTTTACAGTCCTAGACCTTAAGGATGCCTTTTTCTGAATCCCTGTATATCCTGACTCTCAATTCTTGTTTGCCTTTGAAGATCCTTTGAACCCAACATCCCAACTCACCTGGACTGTTTTACCCCAAGAGTTCAGGGATAGCCCCCATCTATTTGGCCAGGCATTAGCCCAAGACTTGAGCCAGTTCTCATACCTGAACACTCTTGTCCTTTGGTACATGGATGATTTACTTTTAGCCGCCCGTTCGGAAACCTTATGCCATCAAGCCACCCAAGCACTCTTAAATTTCCTCACCACCTATGGCTACAAGGTTTCCAAACCAAAGACTCAGCTCTGCTTACAGCAGGTTAAATACTCAGGGCTAAAATTATCCAAGGTCACCAGGGCCCTCAGTGAGGAACGTATTCAACCTATACTGGCTTATCCTCATCCCAAAACCCTAAAGCAACTAAAAGGGTTCCTTGGCATAACAGGCTTCTGCCGAATATGGATTCCCAGGTACGGCGAAATAGCCAGACCATTATATACACTAATTAAGGAAACTCAGAAAGCCAATACCCATTTAGTAAGATGGACACCTGAAGCAGAAGCGGCTTTCCAGACCCTAAAGAAGGCCCTAACTCAAGCCCCAGTGTTAAGCTTGCCAACAGGGCAAGACTTTTCTTTATATGTCACAGAAAAAAACAGGAATAGCTCTAGGAGTCCTTACACAGGTCCGAGGGACCAGCTTGCATCCCGTGGCATACCTGAGTAAGGAAATTGATGTAGTGGCAAAAGATTGGCCTCATTGTTTACAGGTAGTGGCAGCAGTAGCAGTCTTATTATCTGAAACAGTTAAAATAATATAAGGAAGAGATCTTATTGTGTGGACATCTGATGATGTGAACGGCATACTCACTGCTAAAGGAGACTTGTGGCTGTCAGACAACAATTTGCTTAAATATCAGGCTCTATTACTTGAAGGGCCAGTGCTGTGACTGCGCACTTTTGCAACTTTTAATCCAGTTACATTTCTTCCAGACGATGAAGAAAAGATGGAACATAACTGTCAACAGGTGATTGCTCAAACCTATGCCGCTCGAGGGGACCTTTCAGAGGTTCCCTTGACTGATCCTGACCTCGACTTGTATACTGATGGAAGTTCCTTTGTAGAAAAAGGACTTCAAAAAGAGGGGTATGCAGTGGTCAGTGATAATGGACTACTTAAAAGTAATCCCCTCACTCCAGGAACTAGTGCTCAGCTGGAAAAACTAATAGCCCTCACTCGGGCACTAAAATTAGGAGAGGAAAAAGGGTAAATCTATATACAGACTCTAAGTATGCTTACCTAGTCCTCCATGCCCACGCAGCAATATGGAGAGAAAGAGAATTCGTAACTTCTGAGGGAACACCTATCAAACATCAGGAAGCCATTAGCAGATTATTATTGGCGGTAGAGAAACCTAAAGAGGTGGCAGTCTTCCACTGCCGGGGTCATCAGAAAGGAAAGGAAAGGGAAATAGAAGGGAACCACCAAGCAGATATTGAAGCCAAAAGAACCACAAGGCAGGACCCTCCATTAGAAATGCTTATAGAAGGATCCCTAGTATGGGGTAATCCTCTCCGGGAAACCAAGCCCTGGTACTCAACAGGAGAAATAGAATAGGGAACCTCACGAGGACATAGTTTCCTCCCCTCAAGATGGCTAGCCAATGAAGAAGGAAAAACACTTTTTCCTGCAGCTAACCAATGAAAATTACTTGAAATCTTTCACCAAACCTTTCATTTAGGCATTGATAGCACCCATCAGATGGCCAAATTATTGTTTACTGGACCAGACCTTTTTAAAACTATCAAGCAGATAGTCAGGGCCTGTAAAGTGTGCCAAAGAAATAATCCCCTATACTGCAGGCCATACATTTCAATCCCTGTCTCTTGTTAAGTTTGTCTCTTCCAGAATCGAAGCTGTAAAACTACAAATTGTTCTTCAAATGGAGCCCCAGATGCAGTCCACGACTAAGACCTACTGTGGACCCCTGGACCAGCCTGCTAGCCCATGCTCCGATGTTGATGATATCAAAGGCACCCCTCCCGAGGAAATCTCAACTGCACAACTCCTACTATGCCCCAATTTAGCAGGAAGCAGTTAGAGCGGTCATCAGCCAACCTCCCCAACAGCACTTGGGTTTTCCTGTTGAGAGGGGGACTGAGAGACAGGACTAGCTGGATTTCCTGGGCCGACTAAGAATCCTTAAGCCTAGCTGGGAAGGTGACCGCTTCCACCTTTAAACACGGGGCTTGCATCTTAGCTCACACCCGACCAATCAGATAGTAAAGAGAGCTCACTAAAATAATAATTAGGCAAAAAAAGGAGGTAAAGAAATAGCCAGTCATCTATCACCTGAGAGCACAGTGAGAGTGACAGTGATTGGGATATAAACCCAGGCATTCGAGCCAGCAACAGCTACCCCTTTGGGTTCCCTCCCTTCGTATGGGAGCTCTGTTTTCACTCTATAAAATCTTGCAACTGCACACTCTACTGGTCCATGTTTGTTACGGCTCGAGCTGAGCTTTCACTTGCCGTCCACCACTGCTGTTTGTCGCAGTCGCAGACCCACTGCTGACTTCCACCCCTCCGGATCCAGCAGGGTGTCTGCTGTGCTCCTGATCCAGCGAGGTGCCCATTGCGGCTCCGGATTGGGCTAAAGGCTTGCCATTGTTCCTGCATGGCTAAGTGCCTGGGTTCCTCCTAATCGAGCTGAACACTAGTAGCTGGGTTCCACGGTTCTCTTCCGTGACCCACGGCTTCCGATAGACCTATAATACTCACCACATGGCCCAAGATTCCATTCTCTAGAATCCTTGAGGCCAAGAACCCCAGGTCAGAGAACAAGAGGCTTGCTGCCATCTTGGAAGCAGCCCACCACCATCTTGGGAGCTCTGGGAGCAAGGACACCTTGGTAACAACAGGACAACGAATCACAGTGTGGGAACCTGGACTGGACCTCAGACCAGGAAAAGAACGTTAGTGGGAGAATTGGCCAAGTTCAAGTTAGGTCTATAGATTATGTAATAGTATTGTGTCAGTGTTAATTTTCTGGGTTAGATAAGTAAGATGCCAACATTAGGGGAAGCTGGGTGTAGAAGGAATGGGAAGTCTGTGTTCATTTTTTTGCAACTTTTTTTTTTTTTTTGTAGAGCTAAAGTCACACTCTGTCACCCAGGTTGGATTGCAGTGGCACAATCATAGCTCACTGCAGCTGAACTCCTGGGCTTAGGCGCTCCTTCTGTCTCAGCCTTCAGAGAAGCTATGCTATAGGTGTGTGCCACCATGCAGGGCTAATTTTTTTATTTTTTGTAGAGATGTGGTCTCACTGTGTTGCTTAGGATGGTCTTGAACTTCTGGCCTCAAGTGATCCTCCCATCTTGGTCTCCCAAAGTTCTGGGATTACTGGCATGAGCCACCGTGCCCAGCCTCACAAATTTTGTTAAAACCCTAAAATCATTTCAAATGAAGACAATTTTTAAAAACTGGAATCTTTAAAAGATACCATTTATAATATTGAAATATAGATTAGGAACAATCTAACAAAATGTGTACAAGACACCCATTAGGATGACTATTATTAATTTTTTTAAAGAAAAGGAAACAAATGTTGGTGAGGATATGGAGAAATTGGAACCCTTTGTATTGGATGTAAAATGGTGTAGCCACTATGGAAAACAGTATGATGGTCCCTAAAATAATTAAAAACAGAAGTACCATTTGATTCAACAATCTACTTCTGGGTATATACACGAAAGAATTGAAAGCAGGAGCTCAAACAGATTTGTACATCCATGTTCACAGCAGCATTGTTCACAATAGACAAAAGGTGGAAACACCACAAATGTCCATGGATGGATGAATGGATAAAGAAAATGTGGTATATACATACAATGAAATATGAATCAGCCTTAAAAATGAATAAAATTATAATACACGTTACAGTGTGAATGAACCTTGAAAACATTCTGCTAAGTAAAATAGCAAATCATAAAAGGACATGTATGATTGCACTTATACGAGGTACCTAGTCAAATTCATAGACACAGAAAGTAGAATGGTGGTTACCAGGGACTGAGGGAGGAGGAAAAAGGGAGTTATTATTTAGTAGGTACAGAATTTCAGTTTGGGAAAATAGTTCCGGAGATGGATGGTAGTGAGGGTTGCACAATGATGTGAATTACTTAATGCCACTGAACTGTACACTTAACAATGGTTAAGATGTTAAATTTTGTGTTGTGTATATATTACCACATTTTAAAAAATGGTTTAAAAATATATGCAAGACCTGTGTGTAAAATAATGATAAAATGTACAGAAATATGTGAAGAAAGAAAAGTAAATGTAGAGCTATCTCATGGTCATGAATAAAAGTTGTCAATTCTTCTCCATATTGATCTGTAGATTTCATACAACCCTACTCAAAATCCAGAACATATTTTTTATAAAATTATTTTTGGCAAGATGATTCTAAAATGTATATTGAAGGACAAAGGGTATAAATACCTAAGAAAATTTTGAAGAATAATAAGAATGATGTGCCCTGCGAATTATCAAAATTTATTATAAAATTATATGAATGAATGAGAATGTGCCAACATAGAAATAGCTAATAGAAAGCCCAGAAATACATCCATGCAAACATAAAGTTTTGATATCTGAGAGGGGAGTGGCAGGATAGGTCAGTAAATGGAAAAATAAAATAAACAAAAATGCCAGCCCTGTTAAGGCCTTAAATTTCAATAATAACACTTCTAACAGAAAATATAAGGGAATCTATTTCTGACTTTCAGATGAGGAAGGATTTCCTAATCAAGACACAAAAACTATGCTGTTTTGTGCTAACCATAAAATTTTAAATTTATAAATTTGACTACAGGTATATAAGAATGTATAAATTATAGTATATTTATATAGTGAAATACAATATAGCAATATTAAGCTTACAGTCAAATTTAGCAATATAGCAGTTTTAAGCAGACAAAACTTAAAAATGAAAATCTTAAAGTAGAAAAAAAAGACACAACTGGAATGAGATATTTGCGTGCACACACACACACACATCTATATCTGAAAAAGGACTAGGATCAAGAATATGTAAACAGTATGTACAGAACCACAAATCAGGCCAGGCACAGTGGCTCACGCCTGTAATCTCAGCACTTTGGGAGGCCGAGATGAGTGGAATCACCTGAGGTCAGGAATTCTGACACCACCCTGGTCAAGGTGGTGAAACCCAGTCTCTACTAAAAATACAAAAATTAGCCAGGCGTGGTGGCACACATCTGTAATCCCAGTTACTTGGGAGGCTGAGGCAGGAGAATTGCTCAAACCCAGGAGGCAGAGGTTGCAGTGAGCCAAGATGGTGCCATTGCACTTCAGCTTGGGTGACAGAGCAAGACTCCGTCTAAAAAACAAAAACGGGCCAAAGACCTAACAGGCATTTTATGAAGAGGAAACTCGTGTGGCCTACAAACATGTGAAGATGCTCAACCTCTTTAATAATGAGGGAAATGCAAATCAAGACCATTGTAGGATATTTATACATTCATTTGATTGACAAAACTTGAGAAGTTTTTTGTTTTTTGTTTTTTGTTTTGAGACAGAGTTTCACTCTTGTTACTCAGGCTGGAGTGCAATGGCGCAGCACAATCTCGGCTCACCGCAAACTTCTGTCTCCCAGGTTCAAGTGATTCTCCTGCCTCAGCCTCCCAAGTAGCTGGGATTACAGGCATGAGCCACCATGCCTGGCTAATTTTGTATTTTTAGTAGAGATGGGGTTTCTCCATGTTGGTCAGGCTGGCCTGAAACTCCCAACCTCAGGTGATCTGCCCAACTCCGCCTCCCAAAGTGCTGGGATTATAGGCATGAGCCATCACACCTGGCCAACTTGAGAAGTTTGATAATACCAAGTGGTGGAGAAAACTACCTTGCATACATTCCTGGCAGAATTATTCACAGACCCACTTTGGAAAACAATTTGGCATTGTCTTATAAAGTTGAATATCCAGATACCTTATGACCCAACAATGCTATGCCCAGGTATATACTCTAGGGAGCCATTTGTACATATGATCCAGGAAATAAGTACCAAAATGCTCATGACACTTTTCAAATGTGAAAAAAGAGCCCAAATGCACATCAATGAAAGAATGCGTAAATTGTAGTAGGTTTATATAATGAAACACAACATAGCAGTGAAAATGAAGAAGCTTCAGCTCCATCCATCAACCTGTATGAGTCTCAAAAACATGATATTTAGTGAAAAAAGCAAGTCTCAGAAAACTGATGCTCTTTTTACACAGTTTGGAAACAAGCAAGACTAAAGAAATAATTTCAGTGTACATGCAATGAAACTATAGATTTTTTGAACAACAAGGATGAAATTGAGGAAACCATCTCTGAGGGGAGACAGAGGGATGATGTCAAGGAAGAGGTGAACTGAAATCATTAGAGGTGTTCTGGTGCTTTGGGTGGGTGATGGATTCACACGTGTCTGTTTTTATTTTGAAACAATATTGTACCCAAGGACCCTCTCCTGAAATATCCACTCCTGCTCTTCCTGCAGGGCCCCTCCCCTCTGCTGGAGACTGATAAAGGCAGCAGTCCCCCACTGTGATGGGAGGGTATCCCCTGTTTAGTGAACTTCTGCCTGCTACTACTTGCTCTTAGTATTTTCCACAGCCAAAACTCATCTTCACATTGATCGTATTAATGGCTGCAGGATCCTTAAGGTGCTGTTTACTTCGTGGTAGCTACTGAGCACCAGGGCTGTTTCTCACCGCTTCCTCACTATCCCAGACAACTTTTCTGTACACAGTGTTGTGCAGAAGGCTCTCTTTGTTCCCTGGGCTAAGGTCTAAGAAGTAGGACTGTTTATATGGCTCTTGTAACATAGGCTCATAGTGTCCTCCAGAAAGAGCAACCATTTCAGAGTCCACAACAGTTCACAAGGTGTCTGTTTCCTTACAGTCCCACCAGAAAGGTTGGGTCTTATAATTGTATTGTTTTCAGTCATTTTGTAGTATGATAAGACCCTTTGTCTCTGTTCTTGTGATTTTTTTTTTTTTTTTTTTGGCGGGAAGCTGATCACCCACATTGTCAGGCCAGGTGTCCTTGAAAGGGACATATATTCTCACATTTTCTACGCTCTGGTCCTTTGTCTCGTGGGAACTTGCTCCCTAAGCACTGCAGAAGACACTGAGGCATATTGTAATGATGAACGGAGGCATCCTTTCTAAGTTCTTCCTCTCGTTTCTGCCAAGATCCCTGCAGATTCCCAGCATTCTGAGAAAGTTTCTCCAGATAATTCTTTAGAGGACAGGCCTTGGCTGGGACACCAGAGGCCCTTGCCTGGCTGGGGATAGCACTGTGGTGGGCCTAGAGGGCGGGGATCTGTGGGGAGGCTGAGCTGCATATGCCAAATCTATTCCTCTTGGACTGGCCCTGGAGGAGTGGCCCAGCCTGGCCACCAGCCCCCATGGGGTCCTCACCTGGGCATGTTACCAAGCTGCCATGCTAGCCCTAGCCAAGAGCTAGGGCCACTTTCAGAAGCCACCACAAGCCCTTCACTCTACTATTGGACAGGGTGGACAGGGATGGAGAAGGGCTCACTGTCTGCTTGGGGAGAAGTCCCCTTTCCCTCTTGGGCCCCTAGTTTTCTACCAGTCACACTAGTGGGCTGCCTCCTTTTCAGACTGCGACTGCTGTTTCATAATCCAGGGAAGAGGTCTCCAGCTCACCGTCCATGGGACAAATCCAGCCTGCAGACACATTTCCCTTGGCTAGCCCATTTGGTGTCTCACTGTATCTTGGAATGTGATTTAACTGCCAAAAGATGATTTCACATACATGCAACGTTTTCTTTTTGAAGTTTGGCCAAAGGGACAGCATTCCCATCTGGCAACAATTAGCAAACCTGAGCAGGGGCCCCTCCCTTAGACTGAGAGTTTGCTCTGTTTGTTGTTGTTGTTGTTGTTGTTGTTTGGTTGTTTGTTTTTGAAACAGAGTCTCGCTCTGTCACCCAGGCTGGAATGTAGTGGTATGATCTCGGCTTACTGCACCCTCTGCTTCCTGGGTTCAAGCGATTCTCCTGCCTCAGCCTCCTGAGTAGCTGGTACTATAGGTGCACACCACCATGCCTGGCTAATTTTTGTATTTTTAGTAGAAATGGGATTTCAGCCACTGCACCCGGCTTCCGCTACTTCTGATTTGTGCATGCAGGAGGCCCAGCAGGGTCCGGCACCATTTGCTCTTTTCACTTGTCTTTGCCTCCTGCCTGGCCCCTAGTTCGGGATCCCTTATCCCAGCAGAATTTGGGGTACATAAGAGGCAGGGAACACAGAGGGAGAGCATGCTCAGATGTGTGTGTGCTGGGAGGTCGGCGAGGCTGCATAAGCGCCCCCCAGAGGGATCTATGCCTAATCCTCAGAACTCGTAAATATGTTTCCTTATATGGCAAGGGGGGGTTAAAGTTGCAAATGAAGTTAAGGTTACTACTCAGCTGACTTTAAAATAGATTATCCTGGATTGTCCGGGTAGGTCCTATTAATCCCAGGATCCTTAAATTCATAGGACCCAAAGAAGCGCAGCTTGATAAAGATTTGGGCAGCCGTCAGTGGCTTTGAAGATGCGAGGGGTCCCGGAGCCAAGGAATGCAGGAAGCTCTAGAAGCTGGAAAAGGCAAGGAAGGAAATGAACTCTGCCCTAGAGCCTCCAGAAAGGAAGGCAACCCTTCTGACACCTTGATCTTAGCCTGCTGAGGCCCATGTGTTCTTCTGACCCCCAAAACCATAAGGTAATAAGTCTCTGCTGTTTCAAGCCACTAAATGTGGGCATTTGTTATAGCAGCGATAGGAAACCAATACAGGATGCATGTGTGTAAGGCTGGAGACGGTGGAGGTGGATAAAGGAGACTTTCCAGGGAGGGCGGGAGAGAGCCTCCGCTCTCCTCTCAGAGATGTGGCTTCTGGACCAGAGCCATCTATACTAGTCTCCCTCTGCAGGGACCACGTCAGCATCCCCCAGTGCCACCTGATACCCCAAGGCCCTGGAGCACTCACTCCCTCTACCCTTCCCAAAGGTCCTCTGCCAGGTAGACGGACCCCAGGCAATTGGCTGTCAATGTGCCAGAGAGGTAACTGAGGCCTGGGAGAGGCATAGCCAGGAGCAGCACTCCAGCTGCCGCAGGAAATGGCCAGACGCCACACCTGAGAACTCACGCTTTCTGAGAGGGCAGCCCGCTCCTTCCACAGACTCCCCACAGCCAAGCAGGCCCAGGCAGGCTCCTGTCCACACCTGTGCTGAGAACGCGGCCGCACAATTGCCAGGTGCCATCATAATTTCCACCCTCCACACCCTCCCAGCCCTGCCTCCCTGGAGGCAGGACCACAAGCCAAAGCCAGGGCCCACCTGACCACAATCCAGGCCCAGCCAGACCCTTGGAAGCAGAACCTTTGAGTTCCACTGGTGTCCAGGAAGTAGTGTCACAATGGGGTGGGGAGGTCCTTGGGGTGGGCTGGGAATGGTGAGGGGCAGCATTCTACTCCGGGGCACAACTGGCCGCAGCCTCCAGGGGCAAGGCAGGTCAGGAAAACTGCCAAACGGCAACCCCCATCCGCCCGTTCCTTTGTGCAGGCTGTTTCCTCCACATGAGGGCTCCATCTCCACTCACAGAAATTCTCCTGTCCTTGCAGATAGCACTCATTTGTCAACTATCCTTCAAGCCTTCCTGAGCCCACAGCTGGAAACAGCTTGGCCCTACCCCACTCACCTCTGCTCTGTCTCTCTGTGACACTTCCCTACCAATCATCCTTGGTCAGAGCTGCTGGTATCTGACCCATCTCCCCCATAAAGTAGAAGCCTCCTCTGCCAGATTGCAGGAACAGGGCTTCAAGCTTCATGCCTGGGGGAAGGGAGGCCAAAGTGGCAGGACAGGAAAATCAGCACAGGGCCTGGTACAAGGCAGACCGTCCTTGTACCAGTACAGCATGTACTCAGGACCTCAGCAAAATTAGGGCATTGCTATGGTTTAATATTTGTCCTCTCCAAAACTCATGTTGAAGCTTCATCTCCAGTGTGGTAATGTGTTGGGGCCTTTAAGATGTAATTGGGTCATGAGGGTAATCTGTTAATCCCTGAATCACCATTCACGGATTAATAGATTAATGGGTTAATGAGTTATGACAATGGGACTGGTGACTTTATAACAAGAGGAAGAAAGACAAGCTAGCTTGCTCAGTTCCCTCACCTGTGCCCCCTTGGGACTCCCCAACAGCAAGAAGGCGCTTACCAGATGTATCCCCTAAACCCTGGACTTCCCAGCCTCCAGAACTGTAAGAAATAAATTTCTTTTCTTTATAAATAACTCAGTTTCAAGTAGTCTATTATAAGCAACAGAAAATGGACTAACACAGACACTAAGACACAAAAAAAATTAAAAGAATTTCATATATTTGGAAAAAAACAATGAAGTATTAATCACAGGGAAGCCTACTTACAGCTATTTTGCAGTTTCCTGTGGCTCAACCTTCACTTGTTTGGGGGCAGGGCACTGCAATCTTATTGGTATCTGAGGCATCAGATCCTTCCGCTTTCACCAGACCTCCCTCGGGGTGTCTCAGTGGCTGGTCCGAGCCCCTCACCGCCCCCAGAGTTCCCCACTCTTGAGCAGCAGCACTCTGGGGGCCACAGGGACCAAGCAGACAGCACAGTGAGCACCCAGCAGCCATCAGTGAGACTGAAGAGCAGGGAGGGAGCACCCCTTTGTTTTGGTTTTTTTTGGTTACATAAAATCCCAGAACTCGGCTGGGCATGGTGGCTCACGCCTGTAATCCCAGCAATTTGGGAGGCTGAGACAGACGGAACACCTGAGGTCGAGAGTTCAAGACCAGCCTGGCCAACATGGCAAAACCCCATCTCTACTGAAAATACAAAAATTAGCCAGGTGCAGTGGCGCACACCTGAAATCCCAGCTACTCAGGAAGCTGAGGCAGGAGAATTGCTTGAACCCAGGAGGTAGAAGTTGCAGTGAGCAGAGAATTGCACCACTGCACTCCAGCCTGGGTGACAGAGTGAGACTCATTTTCAAAAAAAAAAAAAAAAAAAGATCCCAGAACTCTCTGGCCCAATCTCTGGGTAGAGAAGAACTCCAGTAACAGCTGAGATGAATTTCCAATCAGCTCAGTGAGATGGAGGCTCATAGTCTAAAGAAACACTGTGTTTCTTGCAGATATGAGTTTACAGAACAAATATTCATACCAGTTACAAATGTTGATTGCCTTTGTTAAAAATTTAGGAGGTCATTTTTGTTTCCCTTGGTTACGGGTTGAGAAAACTAATAAATATGAGGGTCAAATTGTTTCTAGGCAAAAGGGACTTGCTGTTCAATGTGCTAGAAGCCAATATTATGACACTGGGTTTTTGAGAAAAGAAAAGCTTTTAATTATAGGCCGGCCGACACGGAGACAGGAGTGCAGCTTGAATCTGTCTCCCTGGGCTGGTGCTAAGGCAGCGTTTTTATTAGAAAAGGTGTCGGGATTCTGAGATTAGCAGGTGATTGGTGGAAGGAAAGAGGAGGCCTGGAAAGTCCTGGGGCATGTGCGGTTCTCTTCATGACACCTCATAGATCACATGTGCAGGTACGGGGGGAGTGAGAATGAAACACGCAGTGGAAATTCAGGCTGTGATGTCAGCTAGCAGGTTCTGCACAGACTCTAGTTGGCCCCATTGGTTCCAACCTATTTTAGTTTTGTTTTACAAGTCGAGGGAGTTTCAGTGCCTCAGCAAGTTGTTTCTTTTCTTATCTGCCATCCTGCAAACTCAAGAATTTCTGTTAGTCACTGGTGTCTAACTGTTTGGGGCATAGTTTCGCTTTCACACACCTGGACTAAATGTTCAGGACTGATAGTCACCATTGCCCTAACCTTTGAGGAGCAAAATCAAGGAGATACACAACCAGGGTCCAGTGAAGCCACCATCTCTACCCCACAGAGCAAGGGCCAGCCCCAGGGAGGCCCCGGGCACCTGGGAAGCTGGCTTCTTCCTGGTTCCCAGACTAACAACTGTCAAGGCCTGTCCTGGCTCAGACCCCAGACACCTCTGTAGAAAAACGGCGTGGACCATCCATAGATGACACCAATCCTGCTTCATCTGAAGACATCTGGGAGCAGGAAAACCCCAGAAGGAGCGATACTCTTTCATCTCCACAGAAACTTAAGAGGCAAAAGCAAATTCAGTTCAGAGGCTCCCCACCCACACGCCTGATCCCTAGTCTCCTTGCCTAAGGCAGAGAAAATGGAGAAGAGAGCTGAAGGAGGAAAAGGCTGACCTTCAGCAGCAACTCCCAGCACTTATGGGGGTAGAGTTAATGGCCTTGCTCAGTGGCTTCACTGCCATCTCTGAGCAGCAGAAGGGCAGGTGAAGGAGTAGGTTAAAGATTTGGTGGTGGGAAGTTTGGGAAGCTGCCACAGGACGGCTTCTCCGATTTCTAAGAGGAGGAGGAGAAGCGATCCACTAGAAGGTGGGAGGATGGGAGGTGTGCAGAGTGGAGGGTAGAAATAGCCATGGGGGAGGGCTGGAAAACAAGTGGACTAGAAAGAGCTGGCAGGAACGCTGGGCACTGTTAAAGACCCAGCTGAGGCTGGTGATCATTAATTCATAGCGGAACCGACTTGTCCAGCATGTGATTCTCTGTAGCAATGGCCAGCAGTCTGGGAGGCAGGGAAAGAAAAGGCAGATCATTGGGCTCATTTGCTGCTGTGACTTTGCTAGTTGGGCACAACCAAATGGTAAAAGGATTAAAGTGTAGAGTATTGGCAACAGAGGCAGAAATAATTGCCATCTCTCAATGGAAATTAAATGATGGCTTTTTAATTTTAAAAAGGGTCAACATACCATAGGGGCCAATAAGGCTAAGGATGGTATCATGGAAAGAATGTTCATGTCCCTTTCAAATTCACCTATTAAAGCCCTACCCCTCAATATGATGGTATTTGGTGATGGGGCCATTGGCAGGTAAGTAAGATTGCATTAGGTCAGGAGGGTGGGACCCTCAGGATGGAATTAGCGGCCTCATAAATAGAGGATGAGATGTCAGATGTGACTGTGCACGCCTGAAGTCCCAGCTATTCAGGAGGCTAAGGCAGAGCCCAGGAGTTCTGGTCCAGCAGAGAGAAATCCTTTCTCCCTCCATGTGTGTGCACTGTGTAAAGGTCATGTGAGGCACAGAGAGACCAGGCCATCTGAAGCCAGGGAGGAGGGAGAGGGCCCTCACCAGAACCTGACCGTGCTGGCACCTGATCTTGGACTTCCAGCTTCCAGAATTGTGAAAAAAAAAATTAATTTCTGTTTTTCAGCCACCCAGTCAGTGGTATTTCATTATGGGGGGCCCGACTGACTAAGACAAATGAGCCAGAAGGATAGGGTGCTGGAGTCAGAGCATGAGAAGTCAGTTAGAGATTCATTCATCTATGCACTCATATGCCAGAAATTCTTGAGATTTTGGAGGTGGAGATGGATTTCCCTAAGCTGATGGCAGGGTTGGAGTGGAAAGGACAACTATGAGACAGGTAGCGGAGTTCTGGATGGATGAGGCTGTGATCTGGAGGCCAAGAGGTGGGAGCCAGGAAGAGAGACAGGTTTCCATGACAGGAGGTGTCACAAGTGGGAGGGATAGTGGTTGAGAAGCTGTAATGGTGGGGAGCAGCCTCCCCATCACCCTCTCTCCTGTGTGAGAGAGGAAGAGGCAGGAGGTAGAGCATCTTCCAAGCAGTGCTGAGGACATGGGTGCCCCTGCCGGCATTGGAGCCACTGTTCCAGTGACACAGGGTATCGCCTGTGGTAGAAGTGGCTGAGATGGGGGATAGGTCAGTGTTGCTGGAGTCAGTGGGGACTGTGTCAATGCAGAAGAGCAGCTGGCTGGGGAAGTGTGGGGGCATCTTAGACTTTAGAATTGAAGTAGAGAACGCAGATGCACAGTACAGTGGTCTTCATCTCAGAGGGCCCTGAAGGGGGTGGCCACTGGGCTGCTCTTGGGGAGAGCCAAGGGAGCCCCAGGGCCAAGCTCTTTACCCAGGACACAGGCCAAGAGAGCAGCCAATCAAAGGGCTTTCCTCCAAACCTGCTCTCAGATCCAGCCACTCCCCGGTTCCAGTGCCTCCAGCCCACTTTGTCATCAGAATGTTGTGAGGATAAAATAAGGTAATAAATGCTTGCTATTAATTAATTTTATCATTGTAATTATGTCCTGCCTGGTTCATCTGCTTCTGCTTTCACCCTCCTCCAACACATTCTTCAGATAGAGAGTGATATTTAAAATACAAATCTATGGCTGGGCACAGTGGCTCACACCTGGAATCCCAGTACTTTGGGAGGCCCAGGTAGGAGGATCCCTTGAGCCCAGGAGTTTCAGACACGCCTGGGCAACATAGCATCTCTGTCTCTAAGAAAAATTAAAAATTAAAAAACATACAAATCTTAATGGACTTGCTTAAAGAAAAAAGAAAAGCAGTGGCTTTATTGTCCTCAAAACAAAGTCCAAAATTAAGGCTATGGTCTCACAAGCCCCACCTGTGTCTGATTCCTCAAACTCCCAGGATTCCTTCCAGCTGCAGCACCTGCCCACTGCTGGTCATCACCTCAAAAGCTCTTCTGCACCCCCTGCCCACCTTCTCTTCACCTGGTCTCTGGTTCTGTTCTTAGATGCCTGTCCTCAGGGGGGCTTTCTGCCCCCATACACTGGGTCAGCTGCCTTGTTTAACACAACAATGTCCTCTCCTCTTCATGTGTGGCACTTCTCCCAAAGTTCTGCAGAGCAGTTTGATGGCTACAGAAGAAGTGTGCATCTTTGGGTCCAGCATGCAGGGCACGGGATGTGGGATCTCCCTGGCAGATCGGTGGGCCCATGAACTGGTAAGCGAGTGAGCCACAGCCCAGGAGAGCATGAGCCAGGACCAAGCTTGAAGATAGCCTTGTTCTGTGTCTGGCAGTGAGCAGGGGGCTGTTGGGGTTTGGGTGCAGGTTGGCATGCCTCTCCTATCTTCCTTGAACTTGGGGGCAGATTGCTGGACCCCTTTGCCTTTTATCCTCAGCCAGAGCACATGAGATTAGAATTATCATGGATCCATGTAAAGGGAATTATGAAATCATCCATTCTAACATGGAAAGGCTAAGGCCCAGAGTAGGAGGGCTCCCACCCACAAGGCCTGAAATCCTTGTCCTCCACCGACCCCACAAAGCTAACCATAGCACTGAGTAATGGGTCCACTGCTAGCAGGTCCCTCAGATCCGGGCTGTTCTGTGTTCTGTAACACCCTCTGGGGGATGGTGGTTCAATATGTGCCGGCCACTGCCTGGCCCAGTAAGGCCCCTTTTCTGTTGTGCTTCTCAGAGTACAGTCAAGATCAGGCTGCATATCTTCTCCTTTGGGGTCCCAGAGGCCTCAGCAGCCGACCTCTCATCAGTAACTGCTAAAGGACACTTACCTATTCATCAGCGCAAACCACAGGACACTTTTAAATACACACAGAAAAAAAAATCTTTCTCCCCAACCAACCATAATCCCCCCAAAAAGAAAAGAAAAAGTCTCCAGGGGCCAGGCGCAGTGGCTCATGCCTGTAATTCCAATACTTTGGGAGGCCGAGGTGGGCGGATCACGAGGTCAGGAGCCCGGCCAACATGGCGAAACCCCATCTCTACCAAAAATACAAAAATTAGCCAGACTTGGCCGTTCCGATCTCTTCCTGGGAATGACAATCGTTCCGTCTTGAAGGGAGCAAGTGTCCACATCTTAGAGGGGGAAACTGCCTTTAGCTGGGAAACGGCCCTTTCCCCACTTCTATCTGGTTTTCCCCACTCCTTGGCAGTTTCAGCCTGGGAGACATATTGTGCCCAGAAAGACTTGCTAGTATTCCCCAAGAGGACGCCATGAATGGGCACACAGTAGGAAGCTAAATAGAGCTTTTGTCCAGCACTTCAAAGCTGAGAACCGTGAGTGAGAAATATCCATGTGTTTGGAAGAGAGGTGCTGGACACTTCCATGCTGGGTTTACAGGAAACTGGTCCAGCACCTACACCCAACCCCGACCCAGCCATGTAGGAGAAGGTGAGCAAGCATGAGGGGCTGGGGCGCCTGTGAGAAGAGAGACTGGATCCTTCTCCCTAGTGGGAGGTTAGCTGGGGCAAGGCGGGGGCAGTAACCAGGCAAGCTCTTTTTCTACCATTTGGTGACACAATTATATATGGTGTTCTTGCGGGCTAAGGAGGTGCTGAAGAAGGCAGTCTGGCTTGAGGTCTCTTTATGGGCGCCCATCCAAGAAGGCCATTTTTTCTTTTTGAGACAGAGTCTCTTTCTGTTGCCCAGGCTGGAGTGCAGTAGTGCAATTTCAGCTCACTGCAAACTCTGCCTCCACGGTTCAAGCGATTCTCCCGCCTCAGCCTCCTGAGTAGCTGGGATTACAGGCATGCACCACCACATCGGGCTAATTTTTGTATTTTTAGTAGAGACAGGGTTTTGCCATGCTGGCCAGGCTGGTCTCAAATTCCTGACCTGAGGTAATCTGCCCGCCTCAGACTCCCAAAGTGTGTGAACCACCACACCCAACCAAGAAGGCCATCTTCTAAGGTCGGGGCTTCCAGCTGTAGGAGAGGTTGTGGGAGTAATGCTGGGTGGGGCTGGAGAAGGGTCCCAAGAGAAGCTGGGAGTGCATTGGGAGCATATTGCTCATTCTAAGGAACAATACCAAGGCCTGAGAGGATCTCTGAGAAGCCCATGAAGATGCCCTGTGGAAAAGGCAGCTTTCAGAAGCCTGACAAAATGCACCAACTGGCATTAGCCAATGTGCACCAGAAAGAACTGCAACCAGCAGCAGCTCGGTGAAAAGACCTCTGCCCTTTCCCTCAACCTGCATGGGCCCTGGAAGGTCCAGAAGCAGCTGAGCATGAGCAGGAGGAGGCGGGGTAAGTGGGGGAGCAGAACAAACCTCCTCTCCTTCCCCAAGCTGGTCCCTGAGCCACACATAGGTTAGGCATGAGCTGAGTGTGTGTGGGGGGGTTGGGCATCTTTGAAGTGAATGCACGGTAGAAATTTTGATTTAGGCTGAACTGAAATCTTCTCTCTGTACAACCCAGTGACCTATGGGGCCATACCTTAGCCAGAGGGATCTGATCCATCCCTTAGAAGGAACCATAACCTTCCCTTTTTCCACAGCCTTTCTATCCACCTGCCTGGGTAGAGTCCACAACTTCACATTTGTTTCCTCTCCCCTCCTGTCCCCACAACTTGGAAAGGGCTTACCTTGTGTTGTGTTCTGAGCATCACTGTGTTTTGAGGGCAGGGGACTCCAGATTGAGGAGATCAAGAGAGCCATACCCCGTGAAGATTGTTAGAAGACAAGTTAAGCCCAAGACATACCCAAGATCCTAACCCAGACAGAGTATTGGGGGCGGGGCTCCAGAGATGAGAAACGCGAAGGAGGCCGAGAGGTCCTGTCCCAGATACCTCTGGGATTGGGCTCAGCAGGAGGTGACAGCCATGGGCCAGGTTGTAGTGTGCTGCCTCCATAAGCAAGGCTGGTCTTGCCCTGTGTCCCTGTGGGTCCTGGCCATATCCAAGGAGGTGTTTAGGCAGCTCCCTGATGCTGACAGTCCAGCTCTTAGAGACCTCAATCAGAAGTATGTACTGCTCACAAAGGTCACTCCTGGGCTGGAAGTTCTTCCTGTGGCTTCTGTTTCCTTCTCTGAGGGCACTGATTTGGGGGACCTAGAGGGAACAGAAGACTGTCATTGGCTGTCCAGGAATTGGTCCCATGACAGTGTTCCTCACCACCCCCCTTCTCAAGGTAAGGGGAATCTGAACTAAAGCCAGCCAGATGTCTGTGGTTCTGGAGGACCTCATATTAGCTTCTAGGCAACAGTGGACAAGTGATGAGGTGGAGGCCTGGGCATACAGTGTGCGTGGCCAATGTGAGACCCAGGTCGTGGTTTCAGAGCAAGCAAGCAGCTCACCGTGGGTGAGGCCCCAGCTCCAGGTCCTGGAGGGTGTCTTTCAGGGCCTGGCCACGCGTCTCTGGCAGCAGGGTGCAGAGCAGGCCGGCCACAATGGGGAGGCTGCCGTAGATGAGCATGGGGAGGGCAGCGTGGTACTCTCCCAGCAGGATCACTAGTGGTGCGAGGATGCCCCCGATCCGTGAGAAGATGCCCACCAGCCCCATGCCTGTTTGCCTGGGAGAAGACCAGGGCAAGCTAAGTAGACCTGGGCCCAACTCTGGGCCTCAGCTTCACCCCAGTATATTTTCTCGGGAGAGCCCAGACCCCAAAGGTCTGCAGGGTCTCCAGCCTCACCCACCCCATTCAGCGCTCCTGCTCTCTGCTCCTGCCTCCAGCTCCTGCTCTCTACCTGCTACACCCCTGCTCGTCTGTCAACTCTCAAGTCAGGAGGCTGTACATCCTTACCACCCTCCCACCTGAAGACATCCTTCTCTGGGGCCATTCATTCTTAGATGTGTCCCATATTCCTGTCCCGACCGCCAGGGTGTGGCCTGCTTGCCTGTCTGTCCTCCATTATCCTGGGGACAGCTTGAGGGCTTGGTCTAGATTTCTAGTTGTCCTGGACCCTGCCCAGCACTGCTGCCCCAGAGCCAGCCCTGTCAGCTATTTGTGGAATGGGGTGAGGGCCGAGGAGGGACAACCAAATCAGTCTCAGCAGCAGAGGAGCAGGAGTCACACTGCAGCTCTTACCGGAGGATGGTGGGGAAAAGCTCGGCAGAGTACACATAGGAGATGGTAAAGGCGGCAGCTGTGGCCATCTTCGCCACCACAGCCAGCACAGTGACCACCACAGGCAGATCTGGCAGAGGGTAGACAGTCCCATCACCTGGGCCCTGCCGCCGGCCCCATCCACTGAAGCTCCCCACCCCTTCTGTACCCAAACCCCCGGGAAGCCTTTACTCCTGGAAGCGGAACAATGGCCACTGGTCTAGCCCCTGACAGCCGGTGGGTGAGGGGGAATGGGGTGGTACCTGCTGGGATGAAGATGATGATGATACACATAAAGCCACCCAAGACCAAGGTCCCCAACTGGCTCCACTTGCGGCCAAACCTCTGCATCATGAAGATGCTGGAACAGCGGGCAGGCACTTCAACGGCTCCAAAGATGAGCTGCGTCAGATAGATGTCCAGGCCAAAGTCCCCCACTTGGAGGCTCAGGCCGTAGTACCCCAGACTGTCCACAAACCTACAAGGTAATGAAGGGCTCCTGTCGCTGCTGGGCGACGAGACACCACCCAGAGGGAGAGCCTGCCTTGGTCAGCAGTCACAGCAGGGGACACTGGCACAGCCAGGGAGAGACCATCCCATCCAGACAGCCACCAGCCCACCTCTCTGACAACACACACCAAGGAGGCTGCAGCCCTGTGGTTCTGTCCTTGGGCTCTGGGCACTCACCAGACACAGAAGATAATCAGGGTCACCTTCCGGAGCTGGGGGTGTCTGAACAGATCCAGGGCATTCCCTGAGGGGCCTGTCTTCTCTGGGACCAGCTGGGAGGAAGAAGCAGAGTGAGAGGCCACACAGGAAGGTCCATGTGGGTCTGATTCTGGGCCTGGGCCTGCTGGAAGTACCTGGTTCATGAGCTCCGGAGAGAGTTTCCGCCTGTTGACCGAGGCTGCCCTCTGAATCAGTTGTTTCGCCTCGTCCATCCTCCCATGGGTCAGGAGCCACCGTGCAGACTCTGGCAGAGCCCTGTGGGTCAGCAATAGCTATGACCTTGGGGCCTGGAGTCCTAGGGAGCTTTCTGGCTTGTTCCAGTGCAAACTGAACCCCACACCCAGCTGTAACAGGCTTCCTCTCCCAGACTCGCCTCTGACTGTCCCGTGAACGTGGGCGCTGCACTCCAATCCCACCACAACACAACTAACTTGGGGGGGACTTGCTCCTGGCATGTATTGTCCTCACCAGAAGTAGAAGAAGAGCAGTAAGCCAGGTGCAGTGCCAGTGATCTGAAGGAGCCTCCAGTTGCGGAAACCATAGGCGAGTCCCGCGAGCACCATCTGCCCGAGGGAGTAGGTGCACTGGGCCAGGACCACGGCCTGCGTCCTCCATGTGGGCCCCACCCACTCCGTCACTGTGGGAATGGAGAGGTTGAGACAGGGCTAATCCCTGCCATTCATTCCCCATTACTCCCAGGTGCCACCCTGTGGGGGCTGGGCCTCAGGGCCAACACAGGAAGCACCAGTGCGACCACTTCAGATGTGGGGTACCTGACAAGACCTCCACAGGGCCCTCCCAGACCCCTGGGCCTCACCCTGTGACTGAAGGCTCCAAGGACCAGACACTCACGTAGGGTGACATTGCTGAAGGCAAATCCAGCGATGGCAGTAGCCACAGCAAAGCGCAGGGCCATGTAGAGCTCAAAGCTGGGCACAAAGGCTGTGACCAGGCCGATGAGGGTGAAGAGGAGCAGCTGCACCAGGATCGTGGCCTTGCGGCCAATCCTGAGGAAACAGGGCAGGTCCATGGGAAGTGTCCCTCCCGGAAGGCATCTGAGGAGAAGGCCGCGAGGGGGCCCAGCCCTGTCCTGGGGTCTCTTTCTGAGGGAGGAGACACGGCCCTTCCCTGAGCCCCATTTGAGGGTAGGGGGAGGAGGGCCTTGCCCTAAAGGCCAGTGTGAGGGGCATAAGGGGGACTTGGGCCTGTGCCAGAGCTGACGAGCTTGCTAGGCAGGGAGTGGGCAGGGCAAGGTTCTTACCGGTCCCAGAGGGGCCCAAACATGAGGGTGCCAACAAGGAGCCCAGCCATGAACACTGACTGTGTGGTGTCCTTCAGATACTTCCGATCACAAACCAGGTTGAACTGAAGGAGACACAGGCAGATGTCAGTCCAGGGGCTGCACAGAGGGCAAGCCCTACACCACCTGGCCCACTACAAACCCTTCAGCGAAGGAGTTCATGGTTCCCAAACTGTGTACTGAGGCATTCCAGGGCACCATGGTGAACTCACTGAGCATGGCAGGGCATTTCAGGTTTTAAAGGGAAATACAAGTTGACATCTGTCTGACATCACACAAACTACTAGCTCAGGATAGTTCACACTTTCAACGTGAGACCACGCTACTTTCCTTCCAATGACATCATATCTATGTGAAATCTGACATCATATCTATAGGAAAGTGCTTTTGGCAGTTTTTGTGAAAGCAAATGCCACAGAAAATCAATGTGGAAGAGAAAGTGAGGGCGGCAGTGTTCAAGGACTGAGAAGTTGTACAATGCCCAGTAAGTGCATACAGCCTATCAGTAAGTTATTGTGTTTAAGAATAAAATTAAAATATTTTTTCCATCAACGTATGTGTTTATTCCAAAAAATAACTACTAAGTTGTTAGGACATAAACACTTGTTTGAACTTAATGGCTTAATACATATAGCTGTTAGGCATTTCTTTTGGCCTGGAGATGCCATGTAAAATTATTGACACACTAAAGATGAAATTTTGGGACCCCGTGACAGACCATTAATTGCTGCTTCCTAACAAATGGGACTGCTTCCCCATAGCCAGGGCACCCCTGGGACACACTTGGGCCTCTCCATGTTTTTCCATCTGGCTGCAAAATCCCCCTGAAATACCCACCATTAACAGGCAATCAGAATCCTAAGAAGCCCTCACACATGCCTTGAGGAAGGCGATTAGATCAGAGGAACACACGCACGTACACATGCACACACAGAGGGAGGGAGGGAGTGAGAGAATGTGCAGGTGTGAGACAGAGAGAGACACAGAGAATGCTAATCCACCCAAGATCTATAGAGAGAATCCCACAGCCTAAGAAACCAAGAGGAGAAGATATTTAGGTCCATACCACTCTGTACGCATGTCTGCTGAATGTGCACTTGACTCACTTGACTGACCCCCATCCTGCTGGGTTGTGGGCCCCTCAGGGAGTCCCGCCACGCCTCTTGCACACAGCTCAGTTCCACACACAAATGTTTGTTGGGGAACCATCATGCGAGCTCTCCTCCAGCTTCCCAGCAGCAACCTCTAAGCGCTCACCCTGTGCTAGGTGCTTGCTAAATGCTTTACATGCATGATCTCACAGAATTCTAATAATAATCCTTCACTGATCATCTTCCTGAGAAAGGAAATGTTAAGCAGCTAACCCTCGGTCCCACAGCTGGATGGCAGCTGGTGGAGTTGAGATATCTCTCTTGCCCTAGACAGGGAATGAATCTGAGTAAAGGCTAAGAGGATGTCTGCTGAATGAATGAATAAATGAAGAAATAAACTAATGCCTACAGCTAGCTAATTAACCAATCACCATCAGTTAAATAACTTTTAGCAAGAAATTAACCAGTCCAGGAGTTACTGTTGTGCTCATACTTCTGTTCTCAAGGACAACTGTTAATTCTCAAGAACTTTCAACACGTATCAAGTGATGAACTGATCGTTCCTGGAAATGAAGTGGGGAAGGACAGGGGACTTGAAATTGTTGCTCCAGCCAGTTCTATCCTGTTTAGTTTTTGTCTAGCAGCCACAGATTGCCTTTTAGTAAGATGGCATTTAAAATAACTAGTAATAAAGGCCTACTGTTGCCAGGCTCAGGAGTCAGAATTGAGTGGCTTTGTGTGACCTTAACCCTGTTAGCCCATCTGTCTGTGTCTTGATTTCCCACTTACAAACTGTGAGTAAAATATGCTACATAGTATGACCTGATACAGTGAAAGGAACTAACACTTGTAACATGGTTAGCTCAGTGGCTGTGTCACAGGAAGCTCTCAGCACCTGTTATCGAGGGTGAGGCTGTGCTTTGGCCTCTGTGCTCACAGAGCTCTCAGCTGGTGGCAGACAGCTCAGACACAAGGGGGTGAAGTGCTCTCTGGGCATGAGCGCCAAGCCACGGAGTCTTCTAAGGCTGGCACGCCTGGTCAACAGCCACCATTCACTACCTCTCTTCAGTTTATATACCTGCTATGGCATTAAATCCTCATTCTAACCCCATAATGGCTTATCACTCCCTTTGTGCAGCAGCAGAGGCTGAGGCTTGGAGAGGCGCCGAGATGTGCCCAAGCTCTCATGGTGTTATCATGTTGCAGGTGGTAGAGATGAAGAGGGCTCCAACTTGGGATGCCAGTCATCCTCCTCAGCCCTAACTCCCACAGTGGATGGTTCTGTCTGCAGTCTGCCATGGTGGTCTGCAGAATCCCACCCTCATTTCTTGGAGCCTCCCCAGCCTGGATCCCTCCCCTATTCTAAAACCTTCAACAGCTCCCTTTGGTCTCTAGGAGAAAGCCCAAATTCCTTAGCACTATATCTAAGGCCCTTGAAGAGCTAGCTGTTGCCTATTTCCCAGCCTCTTTTGCTATGTCAGCATTCCTAAATATGCCAGGCATTTTCAAGCCTCCAGAACCCAGAAATGGTTGTTCTCTCTGCTTCCCCTTCCCTCCTATTCCTACTTCTTTGGTCCCAGGACAGATCACATGATTGTTGCTATTCACTGATGGTCTTCCCACCTTCCCATTCCAAGATCCATGTAGACAGCGGAGTCATTTTTTTCTTCTCTTTTTTCTTTTCTTTTTTTTTTTTTTTGAGAAAGCATCTCCCCAGGCTGGAGTGCAGTGGCATGAATATGGCTCACTACCAGCTCAAACGATCGTCCCACTTCAGCCTCTGGAGTAGCTGAGACTATAGGTATGTGCCATCATGTCTGGCTGATTATTTTATTTTTTGTAGAGATGAGGTCTCACTATATTGCCCAGGCTGGTCTCGAACTCCTGGGCTCAAGTGATCCTCCTGCCTCAGCCTCCCAAAGTGTTGGGATTACAGGCACGAGCCACTACACCCAGCCCATTTTTTTTCTTTTACCAAGGATGGACACGCAGGAAATGTAGGTTGAAAGGAGAAACATTCTGACCTTCAAGAGCACACAGCCTTCATGGAAATATACTTTTTTCTTTTCAAATTAGTATTGTTTGCATTTAAGTTTAAATATGAAGTCATCATTTATAATAAGGAAGCTTAGGTGTCAGAGAGAGTCCTCTGGGTCAATGGGCAGAACCTCCCTCATGGATGAAAACCAGAGATAGAAGATCTCACACCAAGCCGACTGCATTCTGGAACCAAGCTTGGGATTATCATGTGGTTCAGGGCACAAAGCGTACATTTCCTTGGGAGTCACAGTCTTTGGAAGAGTAGGGGTGAGGACAGCGTGATAGGGTAGGGCAAGAGGCCCAAGGTCCACCACAATGCCAGCATTGTCTAGGAGAGAGGTCCTGAGTGCCGCCATGCCCCAGGGAGAGGCTGAGGTCAACATCGAGTTTCAAATATTTAAAGTAAATACAAAACTATTTCAGCAATGCAGATCATTAAGTGTGCTGTTGTGAGCAATGATGCCATTGGTAAAACAGATCTACCGACATCCTACATAACAAACAAATTTATATCTGAAAATATACCAACTATTTCTAACAACTATGCAGTCATGGTTATGGTTGGTGGAGAGTCATATGCTCTTGGACTTTTTGACGCTTCTGGGCAAGAGGGTTATAAAAGATTACAATTGCTAAGTATCCACAAACAGATGTTTTTCTAGTCAGTTTTTCAGTGGTATCTCCGTCCTCATTCAAAAATGTGAAAGAAAAGTGGATGCCTCTTCTAACTCACCACTGTCCAAAGATTCCTTTCTTGTCAAGACCCAAATTCATCTCACAGATGATCCCTCTACTCTTGTGAAACTTGCCAAGAACAAAAAATGGAAGCCTATCACTCCAGACTGGCCTCGGACTGGAAGGCTGTTGAGTACGTAGAGCATTCTGCACTCACAGAGAAGGGCCTAAAGAATGCAGTTAATCAAGCCTCCAGAGCCAAAGAAGAGCCTCAGGGGTGTGCTGCTATGAACAGCTCTCCGGAGCCCTTTCAGCTCAGCTTGTGTCGCCATCACAGTAAAAGCAAGGTTTAAGTCAAACTAAGGATTAAAAATTAGGGCGGGCACGGTGGCTCACGCCTGTAATCCCAGCACTTTGCGAGGCTGAGGTGGGTGGATCACCTGAGGTCAGGAGTTCAAGACCACCCTGGCCAACATGGCAAAACCCTATCCCTACTAAAAATACAAAACTTAGCTGGGTGTGGTGGTGCATGCCTGTAATCCCAGCTACTTGGGAGGCTGAGGTAGGAGAATCACTTGAACCCAGGAGGAGGAGGTTGCAGTGAGCCCAGATTTCACCACTGCACCCCAGCCTGGGTGACAGAGCAAGATCCTGTCTCCAAAAAAAAAAAAAAAAAAATAGAAGTTCATTCTCTGCAATAATGCCAAATGCCTAATCCTACCAACATATACTCCTGCAAGACAAGGCTCATGGGTATGGTTCCCCCTCCCCGTCCCAATACTAGTTACTTAAGTCACTGCTTATTGTCAGAAAAGTGATCAGTACTCGTTTGTTTTGTTGCTTCAAAAAAATTTTTTGCTTGCATAAAAGCAAGGCATGTTTGTGATGACTCTCTAGCGCACTAATGCCAATTGTTAAGCTGCTCCTTGGTTCCCCTCAAGAGTAATGTGGGACCTCTTAGTGCTGTTTTTTTTTCTTGTTTTTGTTTGTTTGTTTGTTTGTTGCAGGTGTTTGTGTGTAAGGAGTTTATTTTTGAGTCTTTTAAAAAATTTATTCACCAGTGGACAGTCCTTAAGGGGAGGAGGACAGATTGATTCCACATTCCACCTCCTAGATCTAGTTTAGAAAACACATTCCCCGCCTGCCTCGTTCCATAACACAGTCCTTTCTGAAAGCTGCCTTTTCTCTCCACCCTTGGGTGTTTGATGCAACTCACAAATGTGGGTAGAGTCTGTCTTGCCCGTCCTCATTTCTTGCACTATACATGTGACTGTGACTTTTGAGAAAATGTGCTATTTGCTGATTTATTTTTTGAAGTTAATTTCCAACTTCTTTCACTGATAAATGAAGGGAAGTATTGCACCTTTTGAAATACACTAAATGGAGTGAGTTCATAATCTGACAAAAGAGTCTTTCCTGTCATTCTCTCATAAGCTTAGCATAAATGTGCAGCTTAAGAGTGTGTGACATGGTGTTCCCAGAATGCAGCTGAAGACCCAGCATGTAGAAGAAATGTGAGGGTGATGGTATCTATAAGACAGATGTCTATGGAATGATAACACACTCTTTCAAGTTATGCAGGTCTGCTTCATCGAGGAGCTGAGGTTGGAGAAGGAGTGGGGAGAACGCTTAAGAACATGGGAACCAGTCAAGGGACTCCCCTTGTTTCTGTTTTGCATTTGAGGAACCTTCCAATAGAGAAAATGGAGGCTCTCTAGTTTACCAGATGTCATGAATGAAGGCTCTTCCTAAGTGTTAACAGGGATGTTATCGGCTTATTTTGGTTGCAGTTCCCAATTGCTAAAAATGTTTAGGTAACTTTTTTCCACCTTCTGCAAATCCTAATTATTACCTTAGTGTCAACTAATGCTTTCTCACATGATAATTCTTTGTGTATGCATTCTTTTCAGATGTGTCAAACAATAACCAAAGAAAAGAGGTCCCAAATCCTTGAAAACATCCATCTAATTCTATACTCCTGCCCCTCCACCCTGACCCCATTGCAGGCACACCCACTGCTCCCCAGACATCCAGCCTGCTTCCTGCTGCCAGGCCTTTTCTGTGCTATTCTTATTCTCTGCCTGCAAAGGCCTTCCCCTCTTCTCTAGCAACATTTTTCTAGTATCCTGGTGCCTAGTTCACACATATCACCTCCTTCAGAAAGTTGCCTCCCCATTCCTCCCAACCAGGAGGAAGCAAATTCTGGGCCTTAGAACCCACCCAGCCCTTTATTCCTCTGCAAGGGGCCCAGACCTGTCCTGACCACTAGAGAAATAAAGTACCTTTCCCCTCTGACTTCCCTGCACAGTTAATTCTCAGGGGGCTTTGGCTGAATACGGTTGCATGAACAGTTCAACATGGGGTGTGAACAAGGCCTAGAGTAGTCTGTGAGCAATCTGGAAGGTTTTCTGGGCTTTGAGAATGATGATATTTGGCCAGGTGGGCAGAGAGTTTAACACATATAGGCATACCACAACACGTTAGGGCTGGTGAAGGCTGGGACTGGCCATGGATATGATGCTGGGGAGATGATGGAGAGGACAGTAAGCGTCAGAAGGGGCTAGGCGGACCAGTCCCAGAGCCCGGGAGCATGCATAGGCTCCCTAGAGCTCCCTGTGGGGTGGAGTGGGGTGGAGTGGGGGAGAGTCGGGAGAAGGACAGGCAGGACATATCCGCAGGCTATCAGGCTTCTGGGAGCAGCTTTATGGTCACATATTAAAAAGTGAAAGTTAAACTTTGGTTAACACATTGGTCTCTGAAAACCTCTAAAAATAAATACTTTTTCAGCCATGGGGTGGGGGAGAAGTGAATGTTTAATCCCAGATTTTCCACCATAAAGAAGATGAGAATTATATAGATCCCCTCAAGCACCCATGCCCCTCAGGTTTCTGGACTCTCTGTGCTGCCTCCCACTCCTGTGGGAATCTAGACAGCAGGTGTCTGGCATGAGAGCCCCAGCTCCATGATCAATTCACTGCATTGCCCTGGCTAGGCCATCTCCTCATTCTGTGCCTCAGCCCCACCATCTGGGAAGCAACAGAGTGGGACTGGATGCTTTCAGAGGGCCCCTCCTGCTCAGAGGTGGCTAGGGTGGGAAGTTTTCTGCCTGCATCTCTCCTAAAAGAAGGAAGTTAGCAAGAATGAATGCTTAGTTATCCACAGGACAAGTCCTAGAGTCCTGGATGTTCTCCAGCGTCCCAAAGGCAGGCTGGCAGAGATCTAGAGAGAAAAACTGAACGGTGTGAAGCCCAGCAAGCAGGAAGGCAGTGAAATGGACAGGGAAAGTGATGGCATTAGAGAGTCAGGAAAACAGGAATGTAGGCAGACATGCAGGGACAGACTGAAAGACAAAGAGAACTGGACAGACAGATGAGAACACTGGGTAAAGAGAAAGGCACAAAGACGGGAAAACAGGAGAGGACACTAACTGGGTAGATAGCCAGAGAGACAAGGAAAGAGAGGGACAACAAAAGGATGGGCAAAAATGGGCAGATGGGCAGAAAGACTGGACGGAGAAGATGACAGGCAAATGGGTCAATAGGCAGAGGACAAAGAGGAAAATGAGATTGACAAAATGAAAAACATATGTGCCCATGGTTGACCATATGGGCATGGGGCAGATACAGAGCCAGCGACTGAGGGTAAAGAGTCAGGCACAAGACCCGACAGACCCACAACTGGTGGAGAGACCAGCAAAAGGAAAAGCCTACCTCATTCTTTAGGGATGGGAGCCTGTTCTCAGGATATTCCCAGCCCATATCACAAGGCTGCGTCTCATTGAAGTGGTGGCTGAGGATATCCTGCAGGCTGGCATTGGCAGCGGGTGGCTGGAACATGAGGCAGGGCTCTGGGTGGCCTGCAGTGTCCAGGGGCACGCTCAGTGCCAGCTGTTCAGCAGCACTCAGGTTGAAAGTGTGGTTCTTCACCCAGGCCACTGCACAGTGGTGGGGCTCATCTAGGACCATGAAGACATGGGCAAAAAAGTAGAAGGGAGACAGGAAGTTGAGAACACACAGCAGTATCAATAGTTGTATCTGGAAGCGACCAAAGTCACCTATTTCAGCCAGGACCTGGACAAATTGAGCCATGTCTGCCACTCACCACCTCCTCAGCCTGGAGATACTAGGGTAGCTCTGCAGCTTGGCTCTGGGAACTTGCTCCTCTGGGCAGTGGTGACAGCTGCATTAATGTTTAATCCAGCCTTGCCCTGCTCCACCTGTCACTCCTCAGCCCCCTAGGTGTGACCTGGGAAGGGTAGAGTATGATGAAAAAATAGTCCACATGGATGAAGCTGGAAACCATTATCCTCAGCAAATTAACACAGGAACAGAAAACCAAACACCACATGTTCTCACTCATAAGTGGGAGTTGAACAATGAGAACACATGGACACAGGGAGGGGAACATCACACACTGGGGCCTGTCGGGGGGTGGGGGACAAGGGGAGGGAGAGCATTAGGACAAATATCTAATACATGTAGGGCTTAAAACCTAGATGATGGGTTGATGGGTGCAACAAACCACCATGGCACATGTATACCTATGTAACAAGCCTGCACGTTCAGCACATGTATCCCAGAACTTAAATTAAAATTAAAAAAAATAGAAAAATAAATAGTCCACTCCAGTCCACACCACGTCTAATTGCAACATCCTAAACAATTCACACTCAACTCAAATGAAACAGGTAGATGGGTCAATCAATAGGCAGAGGTAAAACCACTACAGTAAAACGCTGACAGTAGTTGCAGCACTCGGACACAGAATTCCCTTCTAGGGACAGCCCGCACTGGGCAGCATGGATAAGCAGGAGAGCAGCAAGCACCTAGCCTGTGGATAAACTTTGCCAGCAGCCCACTCTGGCCTCTTGATCCTGATGATTTTTCTCTCCTGTGGGTGTCTGGTATGTGGTGATATGCAATACCTGCCAATCCTAGGAGGCAGCATGCAGACCAGGAGCCCCACCAAAAGCACAAGTGCACTGCCTTTTCAACACCAAAGACAAACCAAGAATACAGAGCAATGACAGAGTTGCATTTTGAGCTCTGCTTTAATGAAGAAGGAAACCATTAACACAACTCTAAAGAGGAAAACAAATGCAAGCCTCCCTGAGCAATCTCAGTGACAATGAACACAGGACAAAGTATGCCTCCACCACAGCCCACACACACACCAGGTGCATACACATATACATGTCTGCTTGTGTATGCATAAGAAAGCATTTTCATGTTCTGAATTTTGAACTATTTTAAGGGATAAGCAGAGGAACACCACTGAAGGGAATGCAAGGAAGCAATGTTATGCAGGGCAGCCCTGGCCACCTGACTGGCACAGCTGCTGGTAGCCTGTTAATCAGTCAGCCTGCAGTACAGGTCAAGACAGGGCAGACAGTGGAGGGCAGAAGCAAGGCCTGACATGCTGCTCAGGGAGCATGCTTTGCTCTTTGCCCCACCCCAAGCTCTCCCGCCAGGATCACCACTGTCCCCAGCTCTTTTTTCCTTCACTTAGCTTCCTTGAGTGTTCTTATTCTCAGCATTGTCTCTATTGAATAAACAGTTGCTACCAGTCGCCACTGCCTAGTCTGGTATTCCCCTTATGGGAAAGAACTGAGGTGGAGACAAGCCTTGTCCTCTGCCCTCATCATCTCCTCACTCCAGTCAGAAAAGGAATTTTTGCTTTGTTTGGCTCCAAGCAACCAAGGAAGCTAGAGCTAGGAGGTAGGAAACGGGAGCCCTGCCAGTGATTCACCCTGAGAATCTGTTCCTTCCTGGCTCTGGCCCTCAATTGCCCCATCTGGGTAAAGGATGGTCTCTAAAGATTCTTCCACTTCTTGGTGTACAGTTCTAAAGCAGAGAAAGAAAGAATGATTAGCAGACTCCTGACAAGAGTGAGGCCTGATCAAAGACCTCCCTAGAGTCAAGTCTCCAGCTGAACTATGATCCCCAAACCTTGGAACTGAGGCACCGAATGTCACTGGTCTCACGTTACCTCTACGTTCCCCAAATCCTAATGTTTTGCTTTACTTCTTCCTCCCCTTAACTTTGTCCTCCCTTCCTCCCCACCATATCCTGTAAAGACTGCCAAAGGCTCTCTGTAATGCTTCAAGGCCCATGACCAGGTATCCTCTTTGAAGCTGTCTTCCTCATTTTCCTCTTTGTACCTGCCTTCATTCAAGGCCACAGCTAAGACCAAAGAGGGGTGTAACAAGAGTTTTCTAACCAGCCGAGCAGTTTTAAGTGGAATGAATACGCTCTCCATATGGGAAGTATCAGGAAGATCACTGGCAACCATGTCCAGGGAACAGAGGCAGGTGTCCATGTGTGGGGTAGAGGGAGAGGGAAGTATTCCTCAAAGATCCCCTACAGGGATGGACTAGATGATGTCTCAAATCTTTTTCAAATTTGCAATTTAATGATTCTATTAAATAAAAAGTTGTGGTAAGACTTCTGGTTTCTGGTCTGGCACATAAGGAGCTTAGAAGTTGCCACTCCTTTTTAACAAGTAAAATGTTGAACAAACTGAAAAATGAATAACTCTTCTTAGATCTGTCAGTGAAGTGAAGTCACAAGGCAAAAGACTGCCCCAAAAGTTAGAGACACACAGGTGAATACAGAGAATTACAATTTAGGCCAGGCGCGGTGGCTCATACCTGCAATCCCAGGACTTTGTGAGGCTGAGCGGGTAAGATCACTTGAGGTCAGGAGCTCGAGATCAGCCTGGCCAACATGGGGAAACCCTGTCTCTACTAAAAATACAAAAATTAGCTGGGTGTGGTGATGCATACCTGTAATCCCAGCTACTCAGGAGGCTGAGGTTCAAGAATTGCTTGAACCTGGGAGGCAGAGGTTGCTGTGAGCCAAGATCACAACACTGCATTCCAGCCTGGGCAACAGACTGAGACTTCGTCTCAAAAAAAAAGAATTACAATTTACTGGACCAGAAATCCACAAGAAACCTCTGCAGGAACCAGTACCAGGATAAGAAAACCTGAACTGTGGCCGGGCGCGGTGGCTCAAGCCTGTAATCCCAGCACTTTGGGAGGCCGAGACGGGTGAATCACGAGGTCAGGAGATCGAGACCATCCTGGCTAACACGGTGAAACCCCGTCTCTACTAAAAATACAAAAAAAAACTAGCGGCGCCTGTAGTCCTAGCTACTCGGGAGGCTGAGGCAGGAGAATGGCATGAACCTCTTGCAGTGAGCTGAGATCCGGCCACTGCACTCCAGCCTGGGCGACAGAGCCAGACTCCGTCTCAAAAAAAAAGAAAACCTGAACTGTAACTGACAAATTGCTGGAAACGCAATGTAGATTACTTTGAGAGTTAAGAACTCCAGAGAAAGGCCTCCATATTTCTGTGGCTTTTACTTCCAAGAGCTCTATTGGGTTCACACAGTGAATCTCAGAGAACAATTCTCTTATGCTTCCAGCAGGGAGAGGCAAGTAACCATTTGAAATAAGCCAGAGGGTTCTGTTTTGTTTTGTTTTGTTTTGTTTTGTTTTTGAGACAGAGTCTGGCACTGTCGCTCGGACTGGAGTACAATGGCGCAATCTCGTCTCACTGCAATCTCTGCCCACCGGGTTCAAGCGATTCTCCTGCCTCAGCCTCCCGAGTAGCTGGGATTGCAGGTCCCCGCCACCATGCCCGGCTAATTTTTTGTACACTCTCCATATGGGAAGTATCAGGAAGATCACTGGCAACCATGTCCAGGGAGCAGAGGGAGGTGTCCGTGTGTGGGGTGGAGGGAGAGGGAAGTATTATCCCTCAAAGATCCCCTGCAGGGATGGACTAGATGATGTCTCAAGTCTTTTTCAAATTTGCAATTTAAAGAGAGGGTAGGAGACTGAGAAGCACTTGTAACGTTCGCAGTGCAGAGACACAGGCTCACTAAAAGACCGAGACCTAACCACAGGACCATAGACTGCTTTCCCTCTCCCCACAATTTACCACATCACTAAAGGCCTATTTACTGGAATTCCCTTTACCCAGTACACATCATGTCTAGCTTTCAACAACAGATTACAAGGCATACCAAAAGGCAAAAACACCATTTGAAGAGACGGAGCAGAGATCAGAAACAGACTTAAATCTAGCAGTGCTTTGGAGCAGTGTTTTGCCCTGTGACTTCACTTCTTTGACAGATCTAAGAAGAGTTATTCACGTTAAAATTACCAGACTGGGAATTTAAAGCAACTATGATTGACATGCTCTTAGGAAAAACTCAATTTTTCCTCTGCTCTCACACCAACAAAATAATTAAAAACGAAGGCTTCTGTGACCTCCAAATATGTGGGAATTTCTCCCCACCAGCTAGGAAGCAATCAATTCTGTAGCCAACACCAGCTGGGTTTCTTCCAACTCAATTCCAACACTATCTACTTGCAGATAGCATCAGACCCCACAGGTTGAGGGCTAGGTCTCCAAGACTGGTGTTCCCACTTTCAGACACCAGTCACAGGTCTGGGCCTCTGGAACTTCTGACAGACCCACTTAAGGTGGGGTTCCCCTGACACCTCTTTGGGTTAATTTGCTAGAGCAGCTCACAGAACTCAAGAAAATGCTTATGTTTACCAATTTATTATAAACAATATTTAAAAGGATAGAAATAAACAACTAGATGAAGAGATACATAGGGTAGGGTCTGAAAGAGTCCCAAGCACAGGAACTTCTGTCCCTGTGGAATTGGGGTGCACCACCCCCCCAGCATGTGGATTTTTTTTTTTAAGACAGGGTCTTGCTGTGTTGCCCAGGCTGGAGTGCAGTGCACAATCATAGTTCATTGCAGCTTCATACTCCTGGGCTCCAACGATCCTCCCACCTCTGCTTCCTGAGGTCACTGGGATTACAAGTGTGTGCTACTGCACCTAGCTTCCTGCACATGGATGAATTATTGTTCACCTTCCCTGCCACCCTCCATGTGTTCAGCTCCCTAGAAGCCCCTGGTCCTGTCCTCTTGGGCTTTTTTGTGGAGACTTCATTCAATAGGCATGATATGAACAGAAGCATGGACAACCATGTCAAAATGTGATTGTACAAAAAGGGTATGATCTAAACCCAGCAAGCTCTGTCTGTTCAGATTCTTTTTGGCCACTCTGTGTAGCATTCCTTCCTCCAGGATATAGGGCAGGTCCCCCCTCTGGAATGAGGGCCTTTTATGACCCACAATCAGATTAGAGTCCTGCCTTGGGCAGAGAAAAGGAGACTGGAGAAGGTAAGAAAGAGAGATTGTGTTTACTGTAACAAGGGTTTATGGGAGTTATGGGCCAGGAACTATGGACAAAACACACACACACACACACACACACACACACACACACACACACACACCAAAGATGCTAAGGGCTCTAGTGGAAAGTAGACAGCATACAAGAACAGATGGGCAATGTAAGCAGAGAGATGAACATTCTAAGAAAGAACCAAATAGAAATGCTAGGGATCAAAAACACTGCAACAGAAATGAAGAATGCCTTTGATGGGCCTATTGGTAGACCGGACATGCCTGAGGAGAGAATCTCTGAGCTTGAGGATATCGCATAAAAACTGCCAAAACTGAAAAGCAACGAGAACAAAAACTGAAAGGTGAAAAACAGAGAATAACCAAGAACTAAAGAAAAACTACGAAAGGTATAACATGTGCAATGGGAATTCTAGGAGAAGAAAGAAAAAGGAACAAATGAAATATCTGAAATAATAATGATTGAGGATTTCCCCAAATTAATGTTGGTCGCCAAACCACACACCCAGGAAGCTCAGAGAACACCAAGTAGAACAAATGCCAAAAAACTACACCTAGGCACCTCATTTTCAAACTACAGAAAATAAAAGATAAAGAAAACTCCTGAAAAAGTCAAAGGGAAAAAACACACCTTACCTGTAGAGGAGTTAGATAAGAATTACATCTTTGGGAGGCTGAGGTGGGCGGATCACGAGGTCAGGAGATCGAGACCATCCTGACTAACATAGTGAAACCCCATCTCTACTAAACATACAAAAAATTAGCCGGGCATGGTGGCACGTGCCTATAGTCCCAGCTACTCGGGAGGATGAGGCAGAAGAACTGCTTGAACCTGGGAGGCAGAGGTTGCAGTGAGCCAGGAGCACGCCACTGCACTCCAGCCGGGCCAACAGAACCAGACGCTGTCTCAAAAAAAAAAAAAAAAAAAAAAAGAATTACATCAGCTTCTCCTCAGAAACCACATAAGCAAGAAGAAAGTGGAGTGAAATATTTAAAGTGCTCAGAGAAAAAAGTCCCACCAACTTAGAATCCTGTATCCTGCGTAACTATCCCCCCAAAATGGTAGAGAAATAGAGACTTTCTCAGGCAAACAAAAACTGGGGGAATTTGTTACAAGTAGACCTGCCTTGCAAGAAATGTTAAAAGAAGATCTTCAGAGAGTAGGAAAATTACATAGGTCAGAAACTCGGAAGTACATATAGAAATGAAGAGTATCAGAGAAGAAATAAGTGAAGGTAAAAAAAAAAAAAAAGTTTATTTTACTTAAACATAATTGACCTAAAAGATAACATTTTCTTCAAAATAAGAGCAGCAAATTAGATTATCTTTGCTTGTGTGTATATATATATACACACACACATATATAATATATATGCTTATGTGTAACTGAAATGAATGACAGCAATAATATAAAGGATGAGAGGGAGGAAACAGGATTATTTTGTATTGGTACTACCTGTGAAATAGTATACTCTCATTTGAAAAGAGACTTAAATTAGTTACAAATATACATTGCAAACTCTAGTCAACTACTAAACAAAGATAAAAAAAGAAGTATAATTGGTATGCTAAGAAAGGGGAGAAAATAAAATCATATAAAATTCTCAATTAAAACTACAAAAGGCAGAAAAAGAGTAGAAGACAAAAATAAGTTTGAGGAACAAGGGCAACAAATAGAAAACTACAACAAGTGTTAGTCCAACTGTATCAATAGCTGATCACTTTACATGCCATCGGTATAGAGCCCGCATCTCCAAGACAATCCTAAGTCAAAAGAACAAAGCTGGAGGCATCACGCTACCTGACTTCAAACTATACTACAAGGCTACAGTA